>NC_136731.1:5960000-6005691 GCF_936440315.1 Barbus barbus | reverse complement strand
TACATAAATCACAGTGTCATCTGTGTACATTTGAATATGCAAATCAGGACAAACATCTGGAAGATCATTCAGATACAAACTAAAGAGTAATGGCCCTAGGGTTGACCCCTGAGGAACCCCTGTGGGACAATCTCGTAAAGAAGATATGTATGTATTAATCCGGGTACACTGTTTCCTTGATGTAAGATAAGACTCAATCCATTTTATTGTATCTTCTGAAAAATTAAAAAGTGATAATTTAGATAATAAAATATTGTGATTTAGTGTATCGAATGCCTTTTGTAAATCAAGGAACACAGCACCAACAACCCCACCCTTATCAAATTTTGACTGAATTTGCTCAATAAAATAACATACAGCAGTTTCTGTCGAATGCTGTTTACGAAACCCAGATTGCATAGGACACAATAAATTATGTATATGTACGAAATTCACAATTTGATCAGTTACTACTTTTTCTACTATTTTAGACACTACTGATAGAATTGAAATTGGCCTATAATTTACCACATTAGTTGGATCACCTGTCTTAAAAACTGGGGTAATTAACCCCGTTTTCCAACAGCTTGGGAATGTAGTTTGTGTAATTGATAAATTCATGAAATGAGTAATTGGTACTAAAAAGATAACACTATTATTTTTTTTTTAAATTACAGTCTAAACCATCTGTATCTTTGGCATTAGAATTTTTAAAATCTTTTATAATATTCTGAATTATATTCTCTGTAACTGTTGTCAAATGAAATGCAGATTTTTCTAAATTCACTGATTTAATTTCTTTATGTCTTATTCCAAATTTATCAGTCAAAGTTTGTCAACAAATCTGACAAAATTGCTGATGCATTTAATAATTACTTTATAAATTATACTTCCTTTAAAATCCAATTCTAAACATTTATTACATAATATAATGTCTTTCTTTACCAATTTATTAATAGTTTGCCATACCCTTTTACTATTGCCTTTAGCCTCATTTAGAATATTAACAAAAAATTGTGCCTTAGCCTGCCGTAATGTCTTAACTACCTTATTTCTTAAACTATTATAAAAGAAGTCGATCTTGTTGCAAACCAGATTTTATAGTTTTTTTTTAAGGCAATATCACGCTTTTTCATAAGCATCCATACCTGTTCATTAATCCATGGCAAATTATTATTTCTAGACTTATTTCTAACTAGTTTTGTATATTTATTCCTTACATTTTTTAGCTCCTCAATAAATATTCTATGTGCAGTATCCAGGTTTTCAGAGGATAAAAGTGATTGCCAATCAATTTGTCCAAGCTCTTCTCCAAAAGCACTCATATCCTTTTTTGGTATTCTATATGAATAATTCTGGTTACTCTGATTAGTATTATGATATACAAATCTATTCTTATTCAGCTTCCTGGAAACAAGTATTAAATTGTGATCTGATATTCCAGTTAAAAGATTAAAAGTTTTTGTAATTCTATCTGGTTTATTGGTAAAGATGAGATTTAGTAAAGTTCGAGAAGTAGCTGTAATTCAAACAGCAATACATTCAAAATCATTTGAGCATTCAAGATGAACTTGTTTACTTATAAAGTGATCTTTAACATAGATAAGAAGCCCTCCTCCTCTGCCATTTTTCCTATCTTGTCTGAAATATTTGGTAACACTTTATTTCAATAGTCTAGTTTAGATATTCTACTAACAGTAAATAACTTTGCAACTACATGTCAACTAGCAGTCATTAGAGTATAAGTAGACTATCTGCTTAATATCTTCTAACACTTTAATTTGATGGGTCCACAACATACAACATACTGACTATGAGAAACTTTGCAGGTATATGTCAACTTATTCTACTTACCCTAAACCTACCCTAACAGTCTAATCTGAGAGTTAGTAGACATGTAGTTGCAAATTAATGAGAATTAGTTGACATGTAGTTACAAAGTTACTTATAATTAGTAGAATGTCTAAAGTGGACTATCAAAATAAAGTGTAACCAAATATTTATACCCAGGCATTGCTAAAGATGCACTAGGAAAAGTTTTAGTAAGCCACGTTTCAGACAAACACAAGAAGTCTAAATTTGAGTCCATAAGCAATTTGTCAAGTTGTTCATGTTTTGATAACATACTTCGAACATTTAAATGTCCTCCTAGAATAGCCCCACGATCCCAGATTATTTTAGAATGGTTCACCGTTTGAAAGTATTGCAGCTTGCGATGCTTCTCAACGGCTGATTCATGGTGTAGCGTCGTGGAAACTCCTCTAATAAACTCTGGCAACACATCCAAACCACAGTTAACCCCGGCTTGATCACCAATGGCCATCGTAAGAATCTCAGGTGAATCGCAGACAAACTCTGGCAAAACAACCAGGACGTGATCGGTCTCGGTTTGATCACCATTACACGGCGTGGACCGTAAAACGCCTCCAGATGCAGCACCATGATCCAAAACAACACACCGAGCACCACCGATTGCACCAGGGCCTGGATTGAGCTGAATATCACCAGCCAGGGGAGAAGCGTTGTCATCAGATAAAGCAGCACTTTTCTCTGAGGCCGTACAGATCTCACACGTGTTGAATTCCTTTGTTCAGTTGGTATTGAAGCCTTTCCGTGATTTAAGACTGCGGAATACGAGGCGAACTGACCTAGTTCACTGGGATGAACTGCCGATTGGACCTTGTCGAAGAGTACGTGAGTAGTCCAACAACACTGAACCGAAACATATAGGAGGACAATAATATATCCGTAAAACAAAGTTTTCTGCATGAATTTCATCTTGTGGGGATTCGGGAGAGCTGCAGCATAATTATTCTTCGCATTAAATGTTATAAAAGTTATAAAAATCAGGCCATTTAAATTTAGTCCTGAGAGCAGCTCCTGCCACGCTACTCTTCAAAGACGCCACATTAAATGTGCTGGAAATTTAAAAAAAATACTGACACATCAATCGTTTTGCCATGTTTTATATTTAAAATCAACTAACAACAAATAAAATGACTTTTTGTTTGCATAAGCATTAAAACATTACCAATGATATCAGAATTTTAAATGACAGTTATCTAATAATGTACAAAATGTTCAAATAAATCTTTACTAAAGACTTTTCATAAAATTATTATTGATTAATAATGATTATATATATATTTTGCCTGCCTCGGAAAGTTCGAGTCTTGGGCCGGCAGGGATTGTAGGTGGGGGGGAGTGAATGTCCAGCGCTCTCTCCGCCCTCAATACCACGACTGAGGTGCCCTTGAGCAAGGCACCGAACCCCCAACTGCTCCCCGGGCACTGCAGCAATATCGTTGCCCACTGCTCCGGGTGTGTGTTCACGGTGTGTGTGTGCACTTACGATGGGTTAAATGCAGAGAACAAATTCCAAGTATGGGACACCATACTTGGCCACACGTCATGTCCTTTCCTTTTCTAAGTATGGGTAACCATGGCCATACATGGAAAACATTTGTCCTGCTATGCTTAAAATACTTTATAGGAAATGAAACTAGTAAGTTGTTTCTGTCGTGGCATTATGGCATAGCGTATTGCTTCTTTAGTTGAATGATGCACTAAGAGCAATATTAACAGGTCACATCTCATTGAAAACAAAGACTGAACATTCTCCAAATTTCTTCTGTGTCCTCAAACATTAGCATCAGTAAACAGAAAAGTTAAATTATACATGTTTCCTCCTTATTCCCCACAGTCATCTACTGGTCAGATCAACCAAACACACACCATTAGCTGAGTCAGGATGCTCATACAAATGGTAAATTAATTTGAGTTTTTCTCCAGTCTCTCTCTGTCCTGAAGCTCAGTCATGCTCACACTCTCATAAATAACCTCAGATATCACTAGTCTTGTGTAGTCAATCATTGTAACCATGTACTAGTGCTAAATATTGTTCTTCTGTTTGTCTGTTTACAGTTTTGCAAATCTGCTTTTTGCTGTTTTTAACAACAGTTAGAATGAAACAGCAGCACACAAATTATCTCGGTGTGTGAAGTCTGTAGGTTGTGACCTTTAAATACAAGAAGTGTATTATTCACCATCAGAATTATCTTCTTTCCTCTTTATATTTTAGCCCTAGTTAGTCAGAAAAGCAGAATGGAACTGATATGATGTCATTGTGGTGTTCAAAAGTTCAAAATCTCTGTGCTGCGTATCTACTGCCTGCTGGCCGTCATTGTACCTTATTCATTCATTCCTTAAGAGTGAGGTTAGTTTTCTCTCTGTCCCCCAGAGCCTCTTCCATATTTAATCATGCCAAGCCTCTCTAAAGCAGGCAACGGTGTGTTTTACTCCCTGATACTTTTTGCTTTTTAAGAAATCAAATGCTCTGCAGGTGTGTATGTGATTCTTAAGAAACACTGACTGTTACAGGACTGACATTGAACAGTAATACACCCAAGTTAAAGAAGTGAAGACTTTAATGACATAACATTACAGTAACATGCAAAACAAAATATTATGTAAAAAAGGTCTGGGGTTTAGAAGAGTAAACACTCTTATTCATGTCATAAATACTATGAACAAATATGTATATCATGGTATGTGATGTTTTACAAAGCTCTTCTCACAGATCCATCACATGTTTTACTACATAGATAATCATCCCACCCTGATGAATAAAACACTACAGTTCTCTCCTCTTCCTCCATTGGGCTCTCCAGATGACCAGAAACTGAAAGTACAGATCAGCATTAGATGTTCAGTGCTGCTTTCTGTGTGACATGATACTAACTGTGAGAATTCTTTATTACATAATATGTAGTTCAGTTCAGTGATTTAGGGTGCTTTCACATCTGTAGTTTGGTTCCTTTGGTCCGGACCAAAGGCAAAAAATTATAAATTGTAGCTATTTTTAGCCGTTTTGGTTCCTTTTCACACCACACTGTTTGCTCTGGTCCGAACCAGCTGAAACAAACCAAAATTCAGTCACGTGACAACATCCGCTTCACTTGTTGGCTAGATGTGTCTTTGAACGCATTCCCTAAACTGCTTGTCAATTGGTCAGAAAGAGCGTGTGGGAAAATTCCAACGGTGCTCCCGGAAGTAAACAAAGACAGGAGGCTCCGCACCTCCTCACAACCCCAAGTTTGTCCGCGACCTGCCATGCTAAACACTTCCTCATCCTATAATGCACAGCACAGCTGACTACGGCAGCTGGTTTAGTCCAAAAATGCGCAGTTCTTTTTGCAGTTGGGTCTGTTTAAGGTCGGATCACGTTCTCACCACAAACGAACCGCTCCAGGGTTCGTTTGAAAGTTTGTTTGGTCCGCTTTTGGTGCACACCCGAGTGTGATTGCTGTATTCTCACCTGCCCAAACAAACTGCACCAAGAGGGAAAAAGAACTCTAGTGCGATTCAACCTAAATGAGGCAGGTGTGAAAGCACTCTTAGAATTCATGTTGCTGCCATCAACCCATTTCCATCTGCCCTCCACATCACTGTTAGTTAGACCAATACAGACGTAAGAGCCAGCAGTAATATTGTTGACAAAATCCTAGAATAAATGAGGAAGACACGCACGTCAGGGCTTTTCACACTGTGCTTAACCCTGGGTTATTGTAAACCACATTTTTAAACCGATAAAAGAATGTTTTAAATTTAAATTTAGTTTGCACTGCTTTTACATTGTTAACTCTACAATTTCAGTGCTAAACATGTAGTCACTTTGCGGCTAGATGCTTTGCAATAGACACCCAATCAGAACTTGTGTGATATTAGAAATATATCTACATTTGCTTAGAATTTCTTGTATAAACATTCTTGATGCTCATAGAAATTCCACAAATCACATGAAAAACACATACAAACCATGCATTGTCGTAATTGTATACTTTTTGGCTTTATTTTTCATTGCAAGAAATGTTTTCGCTTTCTGTCTCCCTGCATAATGGACAGATGCTGTCTGTAAGTTCACAAACTCATACACTCTAAAAAATGCTGAATTAAAAAGAACCATTTCTGGGTTATTTGACAACCCAGTGCTGAGGAACTATTGGACAGAACACATGCTAGGTTATTTTGGCCCAGCTTGTTGGGTTGTTTTAGACGTAGTGCGTGTGCATGTCGTTCCAAACCTGTAAAAGCTTAATTCATCTTTGGAACACAGTTTATAGGGGTCATTGGATGCCCATTTTCCACAAGTTGATATGATTCTTTAGTGTCTTAATGAAAAGTCTATAACATACTTTGGTTAAAATTTCTCAATGGTAGTGTAAAAAACACCTTTTTTACCCTGTCAAAATCAACTCTGTTTTCCGTTTTTTAGGCCATGTTGCTTTAAACGTTAATGACTCTGCTGACCCCGCCCCTCTCTTCCGTGGGGTGATGAGTAGTACTGATTACTTAAGCCGCGAAACTGGCTAACTAGCACATTATTAGGAAAGGCGATTTGCAAAGATTCATAAAACAAAACGTATACTCACTTCTTCTGTAGATGAAGCTGGATGACGAGTGATTCGCACAAACATAGACGCATTTAGGCAAGTTGGAGATCGGCGCATTCACTTCAAAACGATAGTAACGTTAATCCTCTGCGTCATCAGCAGCTCAGATGTTGTGAGAAACTGACGACTGCTATATTCATTGATCCGTCCAACAACTAAACACCTCAATCGCTTAACCAGAGACATCTTGTCTTCCCCTGCACCGGCGTCGACACAATGGCAAAAAAAAACACTGGGTGGATTTTTATCATTGTAGGAAGGATGTGTACACACACTTCCAACAAAAATGTATTTTCAAAGAACTTGTAAAGTCAATTTAGCATCCGATTACACCTTTAAGATATTTTGGATGAAAACCGGGAGGCTTGTGACTGTCCCATTGACTGTCAAGTAATAATTACTGTCAAGGCCCAGAAAAGTATGAAAGACATCGTCAGAATAGTCCATCTGCCATCAGTGGTTCGATCTGAATTTAATGAAGCGACGATAGCACTTTTTCTGTGCAAAGAAAACAAAACAACGACTTTATTCAACAATTCGTCTCATTTGCGTCAGCGTAGCGCCATTTTGAAGAGTATCCGCTGGCTGGACACAAGCCTTCTGTGTCAGCCTCATACCGGATATGCTGTTTTCGTTCAAATCAAAGCATAAAACAATTCCTTCACAAAAAAGAAGACAGCGACAGAGAGAGAAAGAGCGAGAGGGAGGCTGCTAAGGCAGTTCAACATTGCAAACATGAATTCAAAGCTCCAGCAGGTAAATCACAGAATAATTAGCAGTTTTTCACATTTTAATTCTTGTAGTCTAATTAAGTGCGTTTCCCATTATAATCACTTGTTTTGATACAAGTAATCTGTAACACATCATATTTATATTTTATTAAAACCATATTAATAGTAGGCCTATAAATAGTTACAAAAATTTATAACTGTTCTAAATGAGTTGTTTATTAGTATATAATATAGATTTATGCTGTAAAATATTAAATTAAATGTCTAATACTTATAGGGGAGAGTGGGGTAAGATTAGCCTTTTTTTTATTTATTTATTTATCTTTTACTTATGTGGTCCTCAAGATAAGGGAAAATGATACAGAAGTACAATGAAAGTATCTATCCTATCTTATCATAATAAAAGTATTACTATAATTTTAAATGATCATAATGTATCTATGACAAAGGGTTCTAAAATATGGCTTCTTATAAAAAAATGTTCCCATGGCTAAGTTAACCTGAGTCGAGTCGGTGGGTAAGATCCACCATCTGGATGTAAAATGACCATCTGACTAAATCTGTGAAATAAATAATAATTTAAAAACTAATTTAATCATTTTATTTTACAAAGTCATATTTAGTTAGCATTAGTTAAGTTAACATTAACAACATAAAACCAATCAAATGAAGTTTAAATTTAAAATTCTTTTTTTTTTTGCATTTCTGAAACAATACGTTGAACACCAAAGTTGTAACCTTCTTAAAAACAGACTAAACAGTTTGTTGGCCATTAGCGACTATAGGTGGAAAGATATATATGATTATAATGTGATGAAAAGCATTTTCTCATTCTTATCAGAGTAGGATTTGGTGTACTTGTACACTCTCCCTATTAAATAAACTACAAATAATATGATCAACTAAACTAGTAATATCACATTAAAATACCAGTTTATAATTCAGAGATTTGACTTAACTACGGTGATGGTGGGGTAAGTTAAGATGGTAACTCAATTTACCCCACAGCATTTGGCTCACTTTGCCCCATAGCTGCCATTTTGGAAAAAACTAGCTAGTTTACCAATTCAGGTTAACACTAGAACCGCCACAGAGGCAATTTTACCCGTTGCTGTTTTTCAAAAGTGCATAACAGGTTTTCAATAAAACACTCAAGTCTCCAAGTCATTGACTTTTACTAAAAAATTTTAATTTTCAATCCAAAATGTATAAAAACATAAAAAAACGGGGCATTTATACCTTTAAGTGCGGGTCAAATTTACCCACTATATAATGCATGTATTTTCGCGCTGTCATTTTCACGACTCTAATATTTAAAGATTGTACATTGCTAGGCAACACCTTTCACTGAATTAGCGGTTATCGGTTTAATAAATAAAGTCACAATGAGTAAAAGAAGGCGATTTATGGATGCTGAAGAGGTATTAGAACCACTAAATACCATGAGTGATGGAGAGTCTGATGGTGGTGAGATCAGTGATGCATCCTGGGTCGGCTCAGCATCTGACAGCAATCCAGAGCCTCCGAGAAAAATTCGACCAACTGAGTCTGTTCTTCAGGACATGATTGCTGCTATAGTTACAGAGGGTGAGCATAAACTTTGGATGTCAAATAATTTTCTTTAGTCAGTCAACTCCCACAGTTATTATTATTGTTGTGGAGAGTGCCCTATTGGCAGAGGCTATTTACACTAATGCCACTCCAAAAAATAAAAAAAATAACATAACCTCAGTGGTTCAGCAGATAAGACGCATAGCCGGAGGATTTTTGACGTGAATAACTGAGAATCCACCTTTTACCTAGTTCGTTATTCTCTTTTTTTTTTTTTCATCACATCGCACATTGGAAAGGCATTTATTTTCAGTAAAACACAAATAAAATTTTCCCAATAAAGTGGCATCCATTTGATAAATTTGAAAATACACTCTTTACAATTATTATTGCATACTTTAAAAAAAAAAAATTCCTACTACAATACTGAAGTGCAATTATCTGACACTATTTACACTAGGTATAAATAGCATTTAACTACTGCAAATAAAGTTATTTTTTTATATGTAAATATTATATATGGATATTTTCACTTGGTGCAAATAGTCACTGCCTTATTATTATGCCTTGTGGCTTGTAACTTTTCTGACTGCCATAGGTGGTCTATAGTTTCACCCTTAACTATAAAGACATATTTTCCTAGCAGCTAAAGTAGCCTGTGAGCTAATATTATAAATGATAATATTATAATATATTATTATATATTACGGCGCTGCCGTTTGATCACCGACAAGTTTGCACTCATGGCTGAGGTGTGGCAGAAATTCACACAGAACTGCATTGCATGCTTCCGACCAGGGCCAGACATTACTGTTGATGAGTAACTGTTCCCCACAAAGGCTAGATGCAGATTCACGCAGTACATGCCCAACAAGCCAGATAAATTTGGAATCAAATTTTGGCTGGCAGCAGATGTTGATTCCAAATACATGTTGAACGGCTTTCCATACCTGGACAAAGATGACAGCAGACCAGCCACACAATGCCTTGGTGAGAGTGTGGTGTTGAAGCTGGTGGAGCCATTTGTTGGTAAGGGAAGGAATGTCACCACCGATAATTTCTTCACCTCCATCCCGCTTGCCAACACGCTTCTCCACAAAAATACAAGCATGGTGGAGACCATCAACAAGAATAAGCGGGGGCTCCCACCTTCTGTGCAGGGGAGAGGGGAGCTGTTCAGCACCAAGGTGCTGAAAAGTGATAAAATCACACTGTCCGTTTATCAGTGCAAGCCCCGAAGAAATGTCACCATCCTGAGCACTCAACACCAGCATGTAGCCATCTCCACAGACAACAAGAGGAAGCCTGAGACGGTGACCTACTATAACAGAACCAAAGTTAGGGTTGATGTGCTCGACCAGATGGCTCGCCAATACTCAGTCAAAGGTTATTATTACAAAAATTATTGTTATTATTATTATTACATTATCATAGTAGTATATATAATGCCATAATGTTCCCTCTTCCTCTGTCACTCTCTGTGTCTGTCTCAAGGTGGCACCCATAGGTGGCCCATTGCTGTATTTTACAACTTGCTGGATCTTGCTGCTATCAATGCCTGTGTGCTTTACCGGAGCTGCATAGAGAACAACATCCCCAGAAGGGACTTCATGCTTCAGCTGGCCCAGGAGCTGCATGCGGAGTGGATGGCATCCAAAGTGGCACCGCACGTGATCAGTGGACAGTGCCCCTGGACAGTGCAGATCAGCTGAGGAGAATGACGTGCATGGTGAAGGCACAATGCAAACAGAATAAAATGTTTGCCAAATGCCTGAAGTGTTGAAATGCTGTCTGTGGGAAATGCACAGAGTGATGAATGTTTGCCCAAACTGTGTTTGAGCAACGTGTAGACCTACTATAAATACTCTCACAACACCTTCAAATGAAGATGTTTTAGCCTACTCATAAATGTTCAAACTTTTGATTATTTATTATTTAATGTTTGTTTTGCCATTTCTATTGTTTATTTCTATTGTTTATTGTTCGCTTCTGTGTTGCTATTTATTCTAGTCTACCCGTTTCCTGAAAAAAAAAAATAAATAAAAATCCGATCTGTGATGTACTGAATAAAATCAATTTTGATACCTGAAGTTTACTGGTGTTGTTATTTTATTCAAATTATAAATGATCAATTAGGTGAAGCTGTGCGCTTGAATTTATCATCGCATCATACATCCTATGCAGTGTGTTGTCTATGTTGTCTATTTAAATAACATGGGTTATCTTAATATTGTCACGGATCTGACTGCTTTTCACCAGTCACGTCACTCACGCACCTGTTTCCACCTGCCACTGATCACACTCACCTGCTCCTCATCATGTCCCTCGTTATCTCCTCCTATAAAGACACACACCGCCAAACACTTGGGCTGTATCCGAAATCGCCCCCTATACCCTCATTCACTATTCCCTACATTAGTCCACTCATATAGTTCACTTGAAGGAGTGAATGAAAACGAGTGAGTGAATTCGGACACTAAGTGCACCGGAAGGACTGCCGCTTTTGCATAGTTTGCTTCCTGTAAAATAATCATTTGATACGGCATTTCTTTTTTCATTCATTTCAAAATCATTTTTGCAGCTCCAATAGTAAGATTGAAGGATTTATCTAGAACTCTCACGGAAATTATGTATAAACCCTAATAGTCTATTTACAATTAATTGTGTACCTTTGTTTTTATTCCACTGTATTACGCCGTGGACGAGCGCTTCTAAAATCAATGAATGAATTCAGCTGCGGGCACCATCTTCTGGTGAGACGCGGGAATTCATTCGGCGCGCGACTCTATCAGTGCATTCTGGGGATTCTCTAGCCATTGAGTGTACATCGCTTGTACACTCGTTTTTGCAGTGCATTGTGGGATTGAATGAGTGCACTCGAGAACATCCACTATGGTTTCGAACACCACTTAAAATGGCTGTCCCCTCAAATAGTGCACTATTTGAGGGTATAGGGGGCGATTTCGGATACAGCCTCGATGTTCGGCATCGTTAATCCGAAGAGGACTGCTAGCGCTACCCCAAGCCTAGTACTACTGCCTTTCTGTGAAACTTACCTGATTACCTACTTACCTCTTGTGCGTATGCTCCTAGGATCCCTCGTCTGTCTGCTCCAGGAAACCCTCCAAGTCTGCTCCGTGACAGCGGTGTGTGTCTCCTCCGTTCAGTCCATTGCTCCGTGTCTCCTGCAAGGCAAGATCAAGAGTTACACTCCAGCGGCTCTATCCAAGATTCCAAGTCTAATACTCACCTCTATTCCCTGTTACTGCCTCACTGCTGTTTCAATAAACTTACCCATTACCATCTTTCTGTCTCCGGGCCTCTTCTGTAACAGAATGCCGGACCAACACTGATGATCAACAGTACGGAGGACAGGATCAAAATCATTTCCCTAGCCAATTCGTTTTCGGATCCTCTGGATTTTACAAGGGCATTCATTCCCATCGCCCTCTCTAGTTCCCTGGAGGATCAAGATCTCAAGACCCTGTTCCGGCTCGGGATCATATTCCATCATCCCATGAAGCTTCCAGACACCTCCAATCTAAATTGGAAGGAAACGGTCATCCGGTGTCTGGAGTTTCTTCGATCCCGAGTCGGAGAGCCTCCCGAGATCTCCCCTAATGATGGATGCAGCCCACGTTCCCTAGTTATCCCGCGAGCCCGAAAATGGGTTTCAACGGGTCTGCCTCCCGTCCCCTGTGCTCGGCTCCCAGGTCAAAGCCACTCCCCAGCCCAGAACCTAGGATTGAGGCTCACCCGTACCCGCCGCCGTCAGCGGTAAACCCAAGCTCTCCACCATTCGCGGCCAGCCGAGAATCCGCGCTGCCAGAGCGCCCCCTTGAATCCGCGCTGCACGAGCACCCCCGAGTGTCCGCGCTACAAGAGCGTCCCTTTGAATCCACACTGTCAGAGCGCCGCCGAAAACCCAGTGGTCAAGTCATACCCAAGAGTGCTGATCCCGAGCCTCGAGATCCCGAGAATCCAGTTCTCAAGCCACAGCCAGGAGTGCCGATCCCGAATCCCGAGAATCCAGTTCTCAAGCCACGGCCAGGAGTGCCGATCCCGAATCCCGAGAATCCAGTTCTCAAGCCACGGCCAGGAGTGCCCATCCCGAACCCAGAGAATCCGGTTCTCAAACCACGTCCAGGAGTGCCGATCCTGAATCCCGAGAATCCAGTTCCCAGACCACGGCCAGGAGTGCCGATCCTGAATCCCGAGAATCCAGTTCCCAGCAGTGTTAATTTCGTTAACGAAGAGGACGATGAAAAATATTCGTTTTTTCTGTGACTAAGACGAGAAGTTGACGAGATAAAACTAATATCTGATGATAAAAACTATGACGAAATTTATGCGCGTCTTCGTTAACAAGACGAGACGGGACTAAAATGTTATTTGAGGACTACCGGACATTCAAAATACATCCTATAGGTTAAGTTAACTGTCTTGTCTTTTAAAATGTGCGTCCCTGTCACTGGATCGCAATCAGATGAGGGGCGTTTGTATATCTAGTCACAGTATGGCAGCCGCAGTGGGCGGATACGCTACCAAAACGCAAACTAGCGATCTGAAACAATGGCCTCAGCACCTGAATGGTTATAGGGATAGGGTGACCAGACATCCCGTTTTTCCCAGGAGTCACAATTCGTTGTTGATTAACTTAAAGTTAGTGAAGGCGCGATAGGCGGAATCACTCTGATAGAAGTGCTCCACTTTTTCAGTTCTCACACAGCGCGCGATCAGTTCTCAGTGCTCAAATATACACACAGCAGTCCAAATGTATATCGTGTAGAGCATCTCATGTAAATACAGTCGGTTATGGCTTAAGTGAACGTAAACAGGTGGGTGAAATCTGAATGTGTGTCAGTATTACATGCATCCGTCTTAAATGGACAGCATTCCTAATTAAATAGCCTACCTATCTATGCCATTAATATTAACCAACAAAAGATGTTAAATAAATGTATACTTGTTATATAAACCTACTGTATCTGAAAAATTAGTTAAATTTGTATCTCTACCAAAAAATTTGAATTTATTCCAGTTTTTACCAAATTCAATCCTTAATTCAAATTTCTCATAAACTTAATTGATTTAGTAATGACTATTTTTGTTTGAAGACTACATATAAAATATCTATGCCATTAATATTAACCAACAAAAGATGTTAAATAAATGTATACTTGTTATATAAACCTACTGTATCTGAAAAATTAGTTAAATTTGTATCTCTACCAAAAAAATTGAATTTATTCCAGTTTTTACCAAATTCAATCCTTAATTCAAATTTCTCATAAACTTAATTGATTTGGTAATGACTATTTTTGTTTGAAGACTACATATAAAATGGCTACCAAAATAAATGTTTGTAACTGCAGTTTGACTAAAAGTTGACAAAAATGCAATGACTTTTCTTCGACTAAAACTAGACTAAAACTATGAAAGACTCAAATGACTAAAATGTGACTAAGACTATTAAGCATTTTTTTATCAAGATAAAGACTAAGACTAAATCAAAAAAGCCTGCAAAAATTAACACTGGTTCCCAGACCACAGCCAGGAGTGCCGATCCCGAATCTCTAGAATCCAGTTCCCAGACCACGGCCAGGAGTGCCGACCCCGAACCTAGAAAATCCAGTTCACTTACCATGGCCAGGAGTGCCGATCCCGAACCCCGAGAATCCAGTTCCCAGACCACGCCAGGAGTGCTGATCCTGAATCCCGAGAATCCAGTTCCCAGACCACGGCCAGGAGTGCCGATCCCGAACCCCGAGAATCCAGTTCTCAAACCACGGCCAGGGGTGCCGTTCCCGATCCTCGGGGATCCGCGTTCTTGGAGCGCCGCCAAATCGCCGCGCTGTCCAAGCGCCCCTGAGTGTCCGCGCTGTACAAGCATCCCCAAGAGTCCGCGCTGTCCAAGCGTCCCCAAGATCCCGAGGAGCGCTGCAAGAGCGCCCCACAGAGTTCGCGCTGCAAGCGCGCCCCTTACAGCCCGCTCCTCCAAAGTGCCCCCTAGTGCCCGCTCCTCCAGTGTCCGCTCCTCCTGAGCTTCCCCAAGGGCCTGCTCCTCCGGGGCGCCTTCTGGTGTCCGCTCCTCCTGAGCACCCCTCAGAGCCCGCTTCTCCAGTTTGGCCCCCTAAAGGGAACATTCCCAAAAAAATGTTTTTTGGGGGGGGGGCTATATACCCCTGGCCTGCGTGGCCGGGCCTAGGGCCAAGGCCACAAAGCTCCCTGAGCCGCCATGGCCATCCAAGCTCCCAGTCCCGCCATGGCCTCCCGAGTCTCCAGTGCCCTTGTGTCCCTGCCCTACACCGACCTCCAGGGCGCCCACCCCCCCTCCCTGATATAGTTATTACGGTGCGGGACGCACCTTCCGGGAGGGGGAGGTAATGTCACGGATCTGACTGCTTTTCACCAGTCACGTCACTCACGCACCTGTTTCCACCTGCCAATGATCACGCTCACCTGCTCCTCATCATGTCCCTCGTTATCTCCTCCTATAAAGACACACACCGCCAAACACTTGATGTCTGGCATCGTTAATCCGAAGAGGACTGCTAGCGCTACCCCAAGCCTAGTACTACTGCCTTTCTGTGAAACTTACCTGATTACCTACTTACCTCTTGTGCGTATGCTCCTAGGATCCCTCGTCTGTCTGCTCCAGGAAACCCTCCAAGTCTGCTCCGTGACGGCAGTGTGTGTCTCCTCCGTTCAGTCCATTGCTCCGTGTCTCCTGCAAGGCAAGATCAAGAGTTACACTCCAGTGGCTCTATCCAAGATTCCAAGTCTAATACTCACCTCTATTCCACGTTACTGCCTCACTGCTGTTTCAATAAACTTACCCATTACCATCTTTCTGTCTCCGGGCCTCTTCTGTAACAAATATATGATTAATTATAATATTACATCACCCAAATATGGATTTACTTCCTTCTAATTCTCGTTGTCAGTGACCTTTATGAAAAGTGATTAGTGTAGCCTGCATAAAAAAAGCCTTGAACAAAACAAAAGGACAAAAATATAGTTGATGACTAGACATAATCATTTCATGACTCCAGACACTTCTTTGTGAAGACAGTGACATAATACAGTGAAATAATATGTTCTTTAAAATGTACCCGCTGGCGGTTTTAGGTATACATCGACCCCCGGCGATTCTAGTGTTAATATTTAGCTAAATGATTTGCATGGTTTTATATGTTGCTAAATCACCTATATGTAACATAAATACCTGTATAAATTTGCTTTGATGTAACAACCCTTATATCTGTTATGCTATTACTTTGACAAGCCCAAAACTGTTTTTAAAGTAAATGGGTGCCTTCCGCTCCCCCCGTGTGTTTCTAATTTTTCCACAGTCTGGCAGAAATGATGGGTGGTTACAAAATACATGGCCACATGACAGTAAAAGTGTATTTGAGAAGATACAGGGAATAGGTCAACTTGAGGGAGAGCCCACTTTTATAAAAACATCTAAATTAAAGTCTGAAATTATTACAGAGTATGCTCGCTTAATGATATATTTGTAAAAACTGGATCATTTGTATTAACAACCCAACCCCTTAGTGCCCCTTTTTTGGTTTGGGCCACTGCCCCTCAAAATTTCTGTGCACTGCCCTGCATCAGTGTTTATATTTCCATAAATACTCTCTGACATTTTCATTCACAGTGAATCAGTCGTGAAACGGTTGTTTCTGCTCTGCAGTCTGCTTTTTAAGACTGTACTTTCAGCAAATGAGTCCAAATGTGACAAATTATGTCAAAGTACAAGAAAATGTGTAAAGCCTAGCTTGTTCATACCAGTTCATTTGTAAAGGGTAATGTGGAAATCACATGATTTGGTGTCGCTCGGTTAAGCTCTTTATTGTTCTGTTCCTAGAAGTTCGAATCAGCAGAAACAGCTGTCAGAATCAAAATAGCACAGCGTGTGATGTTGCTGAATTTAGTGAATTTAAGATTGCTCAGAAATTTATCTCAGTTGCATTTAATCTGAGGTACTACTTCAGTCATTGTTTTTGACCGACTTCTTAACATACATAGCGCTAAATGTGTTCCTGCAGTGGTTAAAGTGAATGGATTAAAAAAAAAAAACACTGCTGACTAGCTGCTTGTAGGTTTGAAACTCTTGACACTAGGCCTGGCACTAACAACGATTTTTATTTCGATGAATCTATCAACAAATTTTTAGATTAATCCTAAACGATTAATTTCCCGCAAAAAAATCAACAATTTTACTTAAATAAATGTATTAAACCAAATGAAATCCAAATTTCTATTAAATCCTTTTTTAAAGCAAAAGTGAAGTGCAACAGAGTGCAAGAAGCAAGTGTCCATCTCACAGTCCAAATTACTGAAATTAGTTCAGTATTATAGTGTGAGAATAACAACATATCCATGCGTTCTAGTCTACTAATAATACAATTATCATCAAAAAAAAAAAAACTTTTTATAGGAGTATTTACCAGAAATATTATTTACCAGAATTTATTTAGGCGAAAAATGTAAATGTGCAGTATTTCTGAAAAAAAACTTTTTTAAATATAAAATCAATTAATTGGAGATGCTTTTTATTATTAAAATTTAATGGAACAATTAAAATGGAATCCAGAAAATAATGGAAAACAGAATTTGGTACAGATAAAACTGTAAAAGGGCTAGGAGAATTCCCTGGTGAGCATCACATCGACCTTGATCCAGAGGTTACTCCAGTGGTTCATGGATGTAGAAAGATCCCCCTGGCCATAATGGACAGATTAAAGGAAACTCTGGATCAGTTAGTGCAGACTGACGTCATTGTGCTTGTTATACAGTAGAGCCAACAAAATGGGTCAACAGTCTGGTGGTAACTGAAAAGAAAAATGGCTCGCTTAGACTTTGTCTTGATCCTCGTGAACTAAACAGGGCAATTAGACACCAGCACTTCTCCATACCAACACCCGAGGGTGGACAGAGCAAACTGGCTGGTAACAAACTGTTACTGGCCGCTATGAAAGTACAGAATGTGAGAGGGATAGAATATCTGGAGTAGAAGGGGGAGTGGCTACTTTTGTAAAGGAAGGGATACAGTTTAGAACAGCTGAAGTAGGTAATGAATCTGAAATTGTAGAAGTAGAGGTATGGGTTGAAGATCAGAATTTGAGAATACTTAATTACTATAATCTGTGTGAGAGATTAAGTAGTGATATTCTGGAGGAAATTAGGGGAGAGAATTCTCAAAGACTGGTTTGGTGTGGAGATTTTAATGGACATAGTACATTAAGGGGAAGTGAAAAAAATGATTTTAATATAAATATTATAGAGGATATGTTAGATAAGTGTGAATTAGTTTGTGTTAATGATGGAAGAGCAACAAGAATTGATTTAGCAAAAGGAAAGGCTTAACTATTGTTTCAGGAGATCTGGCAAGGAGATGTGTGTGGGATGTATTTGACCAAAATCTTATAGGTAGTGATCATTATCCGAGTACTTCAAAGTAGAGGAAAGAATGCCTAGATGGAAATTTAAGTCAGCTGATTGGGCTAAATGTAAGGCGGTGAGACATTGATGATGGAAACAGAAGAATCAGTAGAAGAGGTTGAAGAATTAAATAATAAAATAAGCGAGTGTCTTTGTAAGGTAGCAGAAGAAGTAATAATTAAAAGTAAAACAAGAAGAAGGAAGAAGCCAGTCCCGTGGTGGAATGATGAGTATAGTGAAGCAATAAAGCATCGGAATAAAGCTCTGAAAAAGGTTAGAAAAACACAAATGATTTTATTGAGTACAAGAGGAAACGGGCAATTGTTAGGAAGGCGATCAAAAATGCAAAAAGAAATTATTGGAGACAATATTGTGAAAGTATAGGGGACGAAACTGAAATAAGCTCTGTGTGGGGAATGATCAAGAAGATGAATGGAATACAAAGAAATAATAGTATTTCGGTTATAATAAATGGAAATAAATCAGCTGTTTTGGACATCGAAAAAGCTGAAGTTTTAGCCAAAGCCTTTGCAAAAGTACATAGTAATGATAATATCTCAGATAGTATGAGAAGGCTAGAAAATTGTTTGAGAGATAATCCAGAATTATTAGTTCATAGAGGATTATCAGGAAGTACGTTAAATAATGATTTTTCCTTATATGAGCTAAAAAGGGCCATTATAGGGGCAAAGCAAACCACTCCAGGCAAGGATGATGTGTACTATGAGATGGTTAAGCATCTATCAGAAACATCATTATATATTTTGTTGAGGCTTTTTAATAGAATCTGGGATAAAGGGATTTTACAGACAATTTGGAAACATTGTATTATTATTCCAATTGCAAAACCAGGAAAGGAACCTTTATTAGTATCTAGTTACAGGCCTATAGCCCTAACGTCTAAGCTGTGTAGAATACTGGAGAGAATGGTGATATTTAGATTATATTTAGATTTAGATATCTAAATAATTCATATATTTAGATATTTAGATTATTTATTTTTTATTACCGATACCAATTATTTGCATTTTATGTGCCCTAAAACCGATATGCAGAACCGATATTTATTTACTGTTATAAAGTAAATAAATGACTGAGTGAAGTAAGTCCATTCTTTACATTGGTTTTTCCTCCTTTCAGTCATCTTTAAAAAAAGTGTTAAAATGTTTTAATTGTTGTCATATTACAACAATTAAAAAACAATGTATTTATAAAAAGCATCAGCAGCAACACTAATATTAACAATAAGCAAATTAAATGTAGAATGTCTAATGTTTTCAAATGGATAAGATAAATAAATGACAGGGGTCACATCAACTTAATTTTAAACTACAGTTTTAGGTTTATAAGCTGTTTAATAGGCTAAAGACTGAAGAATATTTCACTGGATAATGTTAATTCACTGAATAATATTCTCTGTAATACTGGAATATAACAAACAAAACATCGTATTTTATTGCATTTCTCAACTGGCATGTTGATAGGTGCGGCGCCCATTTTTACGGCAAGAAAAATGTGGATACAGGGAATAATTAAGAGCTGTATGCCCAAGGCGAAGTCTAGTAATGATTGTGTCTTCTCCGCTACTGCCTCGACTTCCTGTTTCACCACCAATTTTATTTTGAATCTGATAAAAATGTCTTCCTCTTTCCATTGTACTTGCCATTTGCCTTTTATAGCTGTTTATAATAGCCTTAACTTCTTCTTTGGAAATTCATTTCTCTATAAGATCATTTCAACGCCTCCTTTGCTAGATGATCCACTTCCTCATTCCCAACTTCTCCCACATGTGCTGGAACCCACTAAAAACATACAGGTTAGGGATGTGCCCGAAGCTGAATACCTTATTCGGAAAGGCACGGATAATGGCTTCAAAACAAATAACGAATTTATCCGAATAACATAAAAACATATTCGGCAGACACAATCACATGTTTTCCGGAACAGCACTACACTAGTGAGGTCTGCGATTGTTAAGATTTGTGCAATAATAATGGCTACTGCTTTGATAGAGTTTGACACAGTTTCATACAGATAATATCATGGAGATCAGAGCATGCCGTGACTGAGAGCGGCTCGACGGTGTTTAGTCCCGCAGCAGCAGAGAGCCGTCAGCAGCTGAAGAGTTCTGCTTCAAATACATGCAATAAAGCTTTCCGTAAAGCCCCAGCAAAAGTAATTACCATCAATGTGTCTGGGCGGAATAGTAAGAAGCTATTTTAATCTACTAATAAACAAGTGTTTTCTGTGTCAGTGTCGCAAAGATGAAGATGATGATCCTGACTCGCCATCTCCTCATTAGATGTGCCTTTAGAGAGAAATGCATCTTAACGGATTATAATGAAAGAGTTTTTGTTTTCGATTTGATTTATTTCGTTAAGAGGTCATTTAAAGCTTTCTATAGATATATTAATCATGTCTGTGAGGCATGTATTCGCTGACATTCGATTCATTTTTGTGAAGCGCTCCTGTTCAAGACGAGACGGCAGAAAGCGCATCATGGGTTTCTTTATTTTATAAAATGATTTTATATATTTTATAAAATGTTTTGTTGATATTGTGAGTGCACACAAATAAATGTAGACCCTTTACAGTTCCGAACGATGTATTACTCTTTCTTTTATGAGCAAAAATTATAGAATAATTTGTTTCCATTGAAAAAACTGCAATTGATTGCGCTGCTGCCTCCATGAACTACTGATGCAGCGCACATTTATCTAGGTTTAACGTTTAAACATTGTTATATGCTTGAACTGTTTTAGTATATTTAGATTTTATTTTAGGCAAGTCCTGATGATTTGAGAAGGCTAAATTGATCAAGTATGGTTATGATCACCCTACCGGTCTGTCGTTGGCCGCTTGGTCGTTACTTTAAGAAAGAAAAGTAAATTATTTAACCAACACAAAATGCTCCAAACGTTTTTCTAAATTAACTTAATAAAAAAACGAAACTAAATATAAGTTCATAGCTGGCTATGGGCCTGGATGTGTAAAGTGAATGAGTGTAAGCTAGCCTATATGAATGAAATGAGTGCAAGCCACATTGGGGTCTATGCGCGTCTCTCAGAAATGAGAGCTTTGTCTGGAGTTATATCAACTAACTTGACAAAAATATCCTAAAAACGGTCCTAACATTTAATTATACAAGACGAAGAAAAGCGATGTTTGGTTAAGGCTTTTGGAGGGTCCAAATAATTTGTTGTGCTCTGTTGATAAAATACTGGAAAACAAGAAGAATAAAGTTATTGTTCTCTTTTGATCAACATTTTCTGTAGTTTTAAATAGAACATATTTACAAAGTCATAATTCTAATAAAAAAATAATACTTTCTTTAGTTAGCCTATACAATGCATATTTGTTAAATGAAAACTACGAATCAAACAGATTTGCTTTTAAATTGGTATTTCCATGTAATTTGACGAACTTCCGGTTTAACCCACGCCCACTTCCGGATCCATCTAAATACAGATACAGATACAAATACAGATACAAATAATGGCTCTGCTGCACACCCCTAATACAGGTGCATCTCAGAAAATTAGAATATGGTGAAAAGGTTCATTTTTTATTGCAACTTATTTCAAAAAGTGAAACTTTCATAAATTTTAGCTTCATTGCATGTAAAGTAAAACATTTCAAAAGTTTTTTTGTTTTAATTTTGATGATTAGAGCTTACAGCTGATGAAAGTCAAAAATCAGTATCTCAAAATATTAGAATATTTACATTTGAGTTTCAATTAATGACAGTATAAATTCTGGGTATCTCTTGTTCTTTGAAACCACAATAATGGGGAAGACTGCTGACTTGGCAATGATCCAGAAGACGAACATTGACGTCCTCCACAAAGAGGGTAAGTCACAGAGGGTCATTACTGAAAGCTGTGGCTGTTCAAGGAGTGCTGTATCAAAGCACATTAAATACAAAGTTGACTGGAAGGAAGAATTTGGGTAGGAAAAGGTGCACAAGCAACAGGGATGACCGCAAGCTTGAGAATACTGTCAAGCAACTGATTCAAACACTTGGGAGAGCTTCACAAGGAGTGGACTGAAGCTGGAGTCAGTGCATCAAGAGTCTCCACGCTCAGACGTCTTCAGGAAAAGGGCTACCAAGCCACTTCTGAACCAGAGACAATGTCAGAAGCATCTTACCTGGGCTGTGGAGAAAAAGAACTGGACTGAAAGTACTTCTGGAGTCTGGAGGAAGAGTGGAGAGGCACAGAATCCATGTTGCTTGAAGTCCAGTGTGAAGTTTCCACAGTCAGTGATGATTTGGGCTGCCATGTCATCTGCTGGTGTTGGTCCACTGTGTTTTCTGAAGTCCACAGTCAACGCAGCCGTCTACCAGGAAATTTTAGAGCACTTCATGCTTCCTTCTGCTGACAAGCTTTATGGAGATGCTGATTTCATTTTCCAGCAGGACCTGGCACCTGCCCACACTGCCAAAGGTACCAAAAGCTGGTTCAATGACCATGGTGTTACTGTGCTTGATTGGCCAGTAAACTCACCTGACCTGAACCCCATAGAGAATCTATGGGGTATTGTCAAGAGGAAGATGAGAGACACCAGACCCAACAATGCAGATGACCTGAAGGCCGCTATCAAAGCATCCTGGGCTTCCATACCACCTCAGCAATGCCACAAACTGATCACCTCCACGCCACACCGAATTGAGGCAGTAATTAAAGCAAAAGGAGCCCCTACCAAGTATTGAGTACATATACAGTAAATGATCATACTTTCCAGAAGGCCAACAATTCACTAAAAAAATGTTTTTATTGGTCTTATGAAGTATTCTAATTTGTTGAGATCAGACTACTTCAGTCTGTGTGCACTGAATTTATTTAATACACAAGTTTCACAATTTGAGTTGAATTACTGAAATAAATGAACTTTTCCACAACATTCTAATTTATTGAGATGCATCTAAATAAATACATCTCTATAGAAATTAATTATTATTTCCGCGAGCGATCACAGTTTGAGTATAGCTATGTGTAAATTCATAGATAAACCACGCTGTCAGCAGGCATTTCATAATCTAGAAAACATTATTAATAATTCTGATATAACCTTCCAGTTGAGAAATGCAATAAAATACAATGTTTTGTTTGGTATATTCCAGTATTACAGAGAATATTATTCAGTGAATTAACAGTATCCAGTGAAATATTCTTCAGTCTTTAGCCTATTAAACAGCTTACATGAATGAATGAATGAATGATGCATTTATATAGTGCTTTTATTGTGTATTGCCGTACACCCAAAGCGCTTTACAATCATGTGGGGGTCTCTCCTCAACCACCACCAGTGTGCAGCATCCACTTGGATGATGCGACGGCAGCCACAGGACAACGGAGGCAGTGCGCTCACCACACACCAGTTACAGGTGGAGAGGAGAGAGTGATAGAGCCAATCAAGTGGATGGGGATTACTAGGAGGCCATGATTGATAAGGGCCAGTGGAGGGAATTTGGCCAGGACACCGGGGTTACACCCCTACTCTTTACGAGAAGTGCCATGGGATTTTTAGTGGCCACAGAGAGTCAGGACCTCAGTTTAACATCTCATCTGAAAGATCTAAATATATTTATAAACCTAAAACTGTAGTTTAAAATTAAGTTGATGTGACCCCTGTCATTTATTTATCTTATCCATTTGAAACCATTAGACATTCTACATTTAATTTGCTTATTGTTAATGCTACTGTTGCTGCTGATGCTTTTTATAAATAAATAGTTTTTTAATTGTTGTAATATGACGATTAAATTTAACATGAAAGACTGCTAATTTTTAACACTTTTTTTTAAAGATGACTGAAAGGAGGAAAAACCAATGTAAAGAATGGACTTACTTCACTCAGTCATTTATTTACTTTATAACAGTAAATAAATATCGGTTCTGCATATCGGTTTTAGGGCACATAAAATGCTAATAATTGGTATCGGCAATAAAAAAATAAATATCGGTCGATCACTAATCTAAATATAACCATTCTCTCCAGTATTCTACACCCTTGGTTGTCACCGATGGGTGATCTTCCCGTGGACCATGCCCCTTTTCTTCTGTCATATATAACAGCATGTGTTTATAGGCAGCTGTCCCTTTAAGACCGAATGCACGGATCCAATATAATGATACACATGCTATTTCTTTCTAACTTGTTTTTGTTCACTGAAGATAAGTGACTGCGTTATCGAGAATGATTGTTGAGACGTCCATTTTCACATAATTCTGTATGTATGCGTCTGTTCAAACACAAGGAAATGCGAATGAAGAATGAACTCGGTGTTCACGCGCGCTTAAAAATCTGTGCGCGGGCGCCGTGTCCGGCAGCTGTGGCCACAGAAATCAGCGCACGGACAGTGAGTTCTATTCGCCTCGTCTTGTTAAGTTTGCGCTATATTATACTCACCTTTTAATAATTAGTGTGTGACTAACGTCTCCTCCACTATAAATTACCAGACTGTAAATGAATCGAGTGACGTCACTGAAAAGCTGCAGCCGTGGCGGGGATGATTTTTGGTGTGGCGGGCCGCCACGGCAGAATGAATGTTGTGGAAACACTGCAGAATTTATTTCAGTTTCGTCCCCTATACTTTCTTTTTAATATTGTCTCCAATAATTTCTTTTTGCATTTTTGATCGCCTTCCTAACAATTGCCCGTTTCCTCTTGTACTCAATAAAATCATTAGTTTTTTCTAACCTTTTTCAGAGCTTTATTCCGATGCTTTATTGCTTCACTATACTCATCATTCCACCACGGGACTGGCTTCTTCCTTCTTCTTGTTTTACTTTTAATTATTACTTCTTCTGCTACCTTACAAAGACACTCGCTTATTTTATTATTTAATTCTTCAACCTCTTCTACTGATTCTTCTGTTTCCATCATCAATGTCTCACCGCCTTACATTTAGCCCAATCAGCTGACTTAAATTTCCATCTAGGCATTCTTTCCTCTACTTTGAAGTACTCGGATAATGATCACTACCTATAAGATTTTGGTCAAATACATCCCACACACATCTCCTTGCCAGATCTCCTGAAACAATAGTTAAGCCTTTCCTTTTGCTAAATCAATTCTTGTTGCTCTTCCATCATTAACACAAACTAATTCACACTTATCTAACATATCCTCTATAATATTTATATTAAAATCATTTTTTTCACTTCCCCTTAATGTACTATGTCCATTAAAATCTCCACACCAAACCAGTCTTTGAGAATTCTCTCCCCTAATTTCCTCCAGAATATCACTACTTAATCTCTCACACAGATTATAGTAACTAAGTATTCTCAAATTCTGATCTTCAACCCATACCTCTACTTCTACAATTTCAGATTCATTACCTACTTCAGCTGTTCTAAACTGTATCCCTTCCTTTACAAAAGTAGCCACTCCCCCTTCTACTCCAGATATTCTATCCCTTTGCGCACACTTATAATCTTGCAATTTAAAATCCAAATGAGATTTAAGACATGTTTCCTGAATGCAAACTACATGTGGTTTATTATTCTGTTCTGCAATTAATTTTTTTAATTCTTGACCGTTCGCTATCAAGCTCCTTGGAAAGGTGAGATGTTTTGTGTGTAATTCAGAGGCGAATTGTGTTTCTGTCTCTGCTGTGTCCAATATTTCCTGTAAGAAAAGAATCCTATACCTTCTGTGGTCTTTACTGTTTCTTCATGTTCTTCATTTACAATATAAAATAACATATTTAAAAAATAATAATAATATATTCAACGCTGAATTTTCAGCGACATTTTTTCCAGTCTTCAGTCTTCACATGATTCTTCAGAAATCATTCTAATATGGAGTTTGAGTTTGAGCTCCGTCAAGTCAATTGTTTATTGTTACCTTAAGACGTTTACTTAGATGGAAAATTATGATTGCTGAAATAAACACATTATATTTCAAATGTAATTCACTTCATTTCAACAGTCATGTTTTAAATTTTGTTACAGTGCAATCTATGTTGACATAAAACAAAACAAAAATACCACATCTTAAAATCTCTCTGTTTCCATAAAATACAGAATTGTGTTCTGAGTCAAAAGAAGACAAAAATACACATTTATGAAGTCTGTTATGACTAGATGCGAAGAACATTTACCCTTTTTAACCCTCATGTTATGTGCAGATAGCGCCGTGGATGTATGGGTTCATATTATTGACCCAAATATTTGAATAAATAATAAATTACTCAGATTCAAAATCTTATTTATTGTTTTATTTCTTATTTACTCAAACAGTCTCTCATAATTAATTTTAAATAAAGAATTCATTATATATATAATGAATATACATACAGTGGTGTGAAAAAGTGTTGGCCCCCTTCCTGATTTTTTTATTTTTTTGCATGTTTGTCACACTTTAATGTTTCAGATCATCAAACAAACTTAAATATTAATCAAAGATAACACAAATAAACACAAAATCCAAACCCACATGGCCCTGTGTGAAAAAGTGTTTGCCCAACACTGCACTGGCTCCCTATTAAACATTGTATACATAGTAAGTAATCAGCAAGATTTTAAAAAGCACTAAATGGTTTAGCTCCCCAGTACTTGAGCGAGCTCTTAACGCATTATAGTCCTTCACATCTATTGCGATCTCAAAATTATGTCCAGTTGATAATACCTAGAATATCAAAATCGACTGTCAGCTGTAGATCCTTTTCCTATTTAGCACCCAAACTCTGGAACAGTCTTCCAAAGATTGTCCGGGAAGCAGACACACTCTGTCAGTTTAAATCTAGACTAAAAACACATCTCTTTAACCTGGCTTACACATAACACATTATCTACTTCTAAAATTCAAATCATGTAAAATGTCAAAGGACAGATATTGTTTTGGCCTGGATCCGGCAGACTACAGTGGACCTCGGGATAAACAGAGAGACTAATATTAGCGTAGACGCCATTCTTCTTTTGATGTAACGAGTACATCAGGTGTTATGGGAAAGTTTCTAATCTATGCAGACTAACATTTTACATAAAATAAGAAAAAGTAAGAAAATATGACCAGTGGAAGCAAAGGAGCAGCTCATTATAATAACCACAGCCTATTATGTTTGATGTAAACAAGTGTTAGAAATTGAATGTGCAATTTTATGATTCTGGGGAAAGGGGATGGCACTTCCTCATACCCTAATGAATATGTATATGATTATGTATAAGAGCAGCGGGACTAGTTGAACTCCAATGCCATTGTAAAAGTCGCAGCAGAGGAATTCTCCTGTGGTGTCCTGTCAGTTGATCACTGTCTTCAGGTTTCAGACTTAACTATGGACAAAACTAAGGTATGTTATGTTTTTCCTACGCTATACGAGAACAGTGAAGACTATGGTAATGTAAGACTTTATTTTCAGTTTGGAATAAACCTGCTATTATGAGTTCATCCTACATGGAAGTACAAGTTGATAGGATTTCGTTCAGTACTATATATTTGCCAAAAGTTTTTTTTTTTTCTAGGACATGAAATTTGGAGACCTCATTGAATACGATCGCACTTTATACCAACACTTTGCGGTGTACACTGGGAAGAATGAAGAGGGACAACATACGACTGTCGAGTTTACAGGTACAGTGATTCTATGTAGAAACTTCAAATCATGCTTTCCTATGTTTGTCTTCCTAAAAGTGCTTCTTAAATACTTTTTAAAAACTTTACAAGAACACTGATACACTGATTCTGCACATCTGTTAGGGTCTATGTTCCAGCTACTGCTTTATGCAGTAAAGGATTAAAAACCACAGGTATAGTCGATATTTGACAGACCCAGAATGGGGGGAAAAGAGTAATTTATCTTATTTTCAGCCACTATAGAGCTTTCAAAAGCATTGTTTTACATGTAAATCACATGCATAATTGTATTCATGGTTTGTATGTGCGATGCAATGTGAATATGAAACTAATGTTAATTATCGAACGTCAACTTGTTATTTTAACTGCAACGGTGATCAGTATTCTTTTCTTTTATCACCTAAACATTCCTGTCTCAAAGCACTACTTCTATCACCCTTGTCCTCATTCCTATTGTCATAGGCAAGACAAAAATGTAAATGCACTGCACCACTGTAATGTATAAAACTACATAATGAAGAATTAAACAATAGTACCTCACAACATATTTTGAACATGAGTACATATTCTGAAGTGTGTATTACAGTAACATGCATTTTATTAAGGATTTAAAATGCATTTAAACAATCAGACATGTGTTTCATAGCCTGTTGTGTAATAGTTCTTAAACATTCTGGTATGGAGTTAACTGTATACAGTATACAGTGCAGGATGTGCTTGTCTCTTGTATATTTTGATTATTATCCAGACATGGTCAGGTGACTTTTAATTGTTAGTTATATTGCATTATTATTTTTACATACAGTTACCCAGTTGGGTTTTTACTGGATCAATCTAGGTTTGGCTTTGATAATTAAATATTTCCTTTAGGTGAAAAGGGATTACACAGTAAAGCAGGAGCCACTGTGAAGAAAGGTCTGCTTGAGACTGATTTCAAAATCAAAAATCAATTGCATGGGGAAACAGCATTATCTGAACCAGAGATGAGAGCAAATGTTGACAAGGTTTTGCGTGATGGCATCGGAAAATACAAAATACTCGAGAACAACTGTGAGCACCTTGCCACATTTATTCGCTACGGGGAAGCCCAATCACTGCAGGTACATTTAAAATAGTATTCTATATAACTGATTACAAACAGATCCTTCTTTTTAGAACCTGATGCAGGCCTGAAGTTACCACAATACTATATAATAAGGTACCCTGCACATGGAACATCAGCTTCTAATTGCCTTATATCCTTTCTCTTTTATGCAGGCAAATCGCGTTATCAATGAGGCAACAAACTTGCAGATCAATCTTGAAAGCGAAATTGCAGATACCTTCGGTGCACCCTCCTTTGGCTCGATCGATAAGAAATTTAAATAATTTCTTCAATCTGCATTCCCCATCCACTGCACTCACATGTTATTTTATTTGTAGTGAATGTTTTTTTTTTTTTTTTTTACAATCATGCTAAAGTTGATTTGGCTGCACCGTCTCTTGATTGTACAAAAATATCTTCAATTTAACAAGATTTATGTAACTTTTAGAACAGGTTTTTTTATGTCACTTTGAGAGGAGTTTTAAAGCAGCCAGTGGGATAAATAAAAATGTACTTCTTTTAAACTACCAATTGGCTACTTCCCTCAGTGCACATCTCATCAGGGAGATGTGAACCTCTCCCCATGGACATGCCGCTCCAGTAAGCTCTCTATATTGAATGTGTTAAATAATGTTTCAGACTTTTCATGTCATTGGGTGGCCCACAGAGAGTTTATGTTGAATTAAATGCCAGATGCAGTTTATGGTGTAACTAAAACACAGATATTCACCAGAAAAAATAAATGAATAAAAGAAAAATAAAGTTGTTTTATGTGTTACATCTGTCTTGTAAATCTAAACGAGCCTGAAATGCATCTGGACACTTATTTTGAAATGTGTCTTGTGTGTGTGTGTGTGTGTGTGTGTGTGTACATGTGTGTGTGTGTGTGTGCGTGTGATAAAGGAACTTTCCATCCAAAAGCAGAGGGGCAACTGTTTAAATCTGTCAATGTGGGTGTGATGATTTATACATGAGTTTATTCAATAAAAACACACAAATACAAGCCACAAAAAGATGTGAAAACAGGCAAAATCGAGAAGGGTCTGGCTGCAGACTTGCACTTGCACACTCAGACACCAGCGCTCCCACCGCACGAGCAGGAGTCCCTTACCACAGCAACACATTCACTTACAGCAAACATCGGCTGTTTCTCAATTCCAAGAATGGACTTGTGTTCTCGTGGAGACCGGTCTTGCCAAGCTTCCTCAAAGAACAAACTCGGAAGGATGCGAGAACACAGAACACACAAAAAAAGAGTCGGCAAGAGAAATCTTATGCAACTGACTTTTTTTGACGGGTAATTTTCTCTTTTTCTATCTTTCTACTATATTTATCCATGTCAGAGCTTTTGTATCTTACATACATACATTTGAAACGTGCACTCACTTTTCATTATTAAATGTATTAACATCTTATACATTTACATTGCATCATTTAGCAGATGCTTTTATCCAAAGTAACTGATCATTAATTATTAGCCTATATTTAGGATTATTTCAAAGTTATCAAAACTGGCTCATGACATCAGAACTACCCAAAATGTCAAAACTGACATTCTTTGAGGTATGCAGTATGCATGCAGTCATAAAAACTCAGTGAAATCTCCACCTGGTGGTGCAAAGGGACAGCTGGCACTGTTGCTCAGACTGGAATTTTCACTAGTAAATGAAGATTAAATAATCAAATTAATTGCTACTGAATTTGACAGTGATACCCTCCAGTGAGTTTTATTTATAAAAGATGAACAATGGCTTATCTCTCTTTGTTATATAGCCTAACCTAACATTGACTGAATATGTATTTGTTGGTTAAAACTCAAAAGCCTGTTCTTATATGATATAGCCTAGTCATGGATACCATGATCAAATAAATAGTCATTTAAATATATATATATATATATATATTTATAGCAATACTATTATATGTATATTGTATAAACAAATAATAATAATAATTATTATTATTAATAATAGGGGGTGTTATGTGTTGCTGCCGCCAAGTGGCTATAGCAACACATAACGCCCCCTATTATTAATAATAATAATTATTATTATTATTTGTTTAATAGCCTATTGTCATGGTGCACACAGCAGGGAGGAACGAGGAACACGCAGATGAGGATGTACTCAAAAAATAGTCTTTAATGAAGACATCCAGGCAAGGCAAAGCAGGGCAAGACAAGGCTTACAGACAGGAAACACCGGGGGTAACGAGTAGACCAGACAAAATCAAACTAAACAGACAGGACTATAAATACACAGGTTAATCATAGATAATTAGACGTACACGGCTGGACAAGAATTAACTAATAAACACATATAACAAGGACAGGAAACAAACCAAATATGGAAACATGAGGCAGGAACACGACAGAGGACTGACATAACTCCCCCCACCCGAAAGGCTCGTCCCGAGCCTTAACAGTTCCATCGGGGAGGGGGGGCGCTCTGGAGGCCCCTCAGGACAGACACGGACCGGAACACAGGACGGGGACCTCCGGAGCGGAACAGACAGACGGAGGCCATGGTGGAGCTGGGAGCTCAGGAGGCCATGGCGGACCCCTCGGCCTGGCCCCTACAAGGAAACAGCCGCACTTCAAAACACACAACACGTTTTAAATCCCGGCCTTTGTGATTCGAAAATCAGACTATCGCAATTCGTAATTAATCTTTGTATATCGCCCAGCCCTAGGAACTGTGTGTGTAATTAAGCTGCCGCCAAGTGGCTTTGTGCGACCCACAGTTTGAAAACCCCTGCATCAAAGGAAAACGGTAAGATTTGCACATTTCCTTTTTAAAATACTTTCAGTAATTCGCCGAGTCTGACAATTGTATACACTGCAAAAAATATAGGCCTATTATATCAGCTGTTGCCACTAAAAATAGATTTTCAGCTTATGGTCACCTTATCAGCAAATCTGCATAAATTTAATTTGATTTGAATTGTTTAAAACTAGGCATTGTAAGCTCCATATATGGTGATTTCTGGGAGGAGTCGGGGTGGAGATGCACGTACGAACAATCTTCCCCGGACTGGGATTTATAAAGGGATTTTTGCACAGCTTCTGGTGTACGCATGCTTTTATAAATTTGAAAAAAAATCACGTGTACGCTAAATCTAGCTTTTGTGCGTATGTACACTTTTAAGGCCCCGATTGTCACGGATCGCTGAGAGGAAAAGACGAGGTCAGGGTCCAAATGCAGGTGAGGTCTTTAATAAAACAAACAAAGGCCAACACGGCACAACAAACACTTCAGCACGACAGATAACAAAAAGGCAAGACAAGTAATGAACCCACAATAGAGTGGTGGGAGAGGGGAGACTAAATAGTCAGTGGCAAATGGGGAACAGCTGTGGGTGTACTGAGTGTGATGATGATGCGGCAGGTGTGTGTTATGTGGCAGGTGTATGTGATATGGGAGAGGAGTCCGGGAGAACGGGAGATGGCGGCCTCCTGTGGCGCCATGGAGAAGTGCAGGACCCGGACTCGTGACATCGATATACTTCAAACAAAGTTCGTTTTCATTCTTTGTTTGGGGGCAAAAAGAAGTTTGAAAAGGTTGAGCAACGGTATACTGTTTTTCGAAAATTCAGACACCCCCGCGCTGCTGGAGGCGGGCTGTAGATTAATGTAAACACCCTTACAAAAAAATCCTGCAGGATTTTGGTTTTATGTGCAGGGATCCTGTAGGACTGAATAAAAATCCTGCAGGAATGTAACACTCCTGCTGGATTTCTTATGTACTTATATGATTCCTACAGGTATGTCCACTGACGTCATGTAGGATTGTGTAACATCCTACAGAAATTATCAGATTCCTGCAGGATGTAAAATTCATGGTTTTGCTGGAATGTTAATGTTTTTTTTGGACAGATGTCAGGAACCTCACTGTCCTGTTGTTACATTACAAAGGATTTTTCAAATAATGATATACACAGTGAAGCAGTGGAGCATATTGTGTAAAATATTTATGCATTCAACTGGCCCAAATACATTTTCCAAATTCCAAAATGCATACTAACAAACTATCCAATTTTCTTTTTTTTTTAAGTGTTATAATACAACCAGGTTCAGTCTGCAATATAGGCTACTGTACTCATAAGGAGGCAATAAGGATCCCATTTATCACTGTCCATTTATATAAAATAGAGTTAAATATCATTGTACATATATTAAACACAGAGCTATTTATCATTGTACATATATTTAAAACAGACCTATTTATCAATGTACATATATTTAAAACAGAGATCAGTATACATATATAAAAACAGCTATTTATTGCTGTACATGTATTAACTGCAGATGTTTAAGAATGTTCAAAGTACGAATACGAAGTAGAATAATAATCAGTCAACTTCCCATTTGTTAAGTTGAATGCAAAGTAAATTGTCCCACATCTCTTAAGTAAACACAAGTTGTTCTAATCACATTGCACTTGATTAATTTAACATCAGTTGAAATATAATTTTCCCTAACTATCCCAGAGAAAGCAGTTCCTGTTTGTCTGTCTTTAACCAGGTTAAACTTGGCTGTAATAACTCAGACCTGCAAACTCATCAGAGAAAAATAGGTGACAGTGGGGTGGGGGGTGGGGACGCCGACACTGTGAACGCATTAGCCTTGCACGTTCGCCGGATTCTAAATAGACATTGTTTACAAGTAATGCGGCGCATCCAATGCAACAAGACGTCAAATTGCTTTGTTACACTGTATTACTCTCGCATCAGCTGTTGTCTAAACAGTCACATCTACCCACATCAACACATCAAAAATGCTTTAAAAGTAGGGCTACATCCAGCTGACTTGAATGACTGCTGCGCACACGACAACCTCCATAACGTGTCGTTAATCAGGGTAGCTCAGAATTGGAGTAGTAGCCAGAACTCAGGGCAGAGCACCTGGCTTAAGTTAGGGGCTAATGATAAGGTTGCAACCTAAGTTGGCTATCTGAAATACTATATACTTACGTAGCAAGCTAAATGGTTAACTTTAGTTAGCAAGACGGTCAGACAATGCAGGAATTAACATTACAACTAGCTAACAATGTTAGATGGCTAGAAAATTTGCTATCTTGCTAACGGAAATTCCAGCATTGGATCCGCTTGTATTGCTTGCTATTAAGCATTTTGCTCGAAGCATAGGCTAACTGTATGAAAAAAACTCCCGATAACTTAGCTGACGTTATTTGACTTAAGCAAACAAATATCTGTTGTTTAGCTCCAAAAAGACTGATTTACCTTGAATTCAATTTCCATCAGAGTTTCCACATTAGGTCAGGTGTCTCTTGACAGGCGCGAACACAGATGGCAGTGTGTTTCAAGATCCTGAACCAAGCGCTGAGATTCCGATTGGTCCAGAAAAAATGTCATTTATAAGAATTGTCCAATAATGGCCTACATGGCACGCAAGCCCACCCCCACCTCCCTCTCTTGACAGGCGCAAGCTCAGTAGAGATTCCGATCGGCCCAGATGTCAATTAACGCATGACCCCCCCCCCAAAAAAAAAAAAACTCTCCGGTTCTACACGATTCACGTGAATGACCCAATTGACAATAAAAGCGGCGATTGTCGCCGAAAAGCGACAAGTTTGCAGGTATGATAACTGGATCAATAAAGGCGTAGCCTCTATCAAAACCCACATCAACAAACGATCTCACCAGTGCCACTGTGCCTTGTTCTGTTACAACTGCATGGTTAATTCTTCTTGACAGTGTTGTGCTTGCCTTTGAATGAATCCTGTTTCCATTAATTATAGCTCTGGAATAAAATGCACATTGGTGGACATCAATGTCCTGTTCTCTGAATAGAAATGCCTCCCTAGGTGCATTCTTACTGTAGGTGAACCCAGAAAGATCATATTTGTCTTTTTCACACAGTTTGTGGCAAGTCTGTACCCACGTAACATACGGTCAACAAAATCCTTGCTTGTTGTTTTTACATTGTTGTGGTAAACAGTAGATAAAAGTCACGGGATACTCAGAAAAAGAGAAAAACTGTTGGCTATTTGTTCCATAACTGCCTGGGTGCCATGGAACAGCTTTTGTAAGTTACCATTGTGGCTTTTGAAAATAAATGCACTTTGACACCATAGTGGACCCCAGTTTCATACTGACTGTGCTGCATGCTGTAAAATGTGCACATTAAAACTAACATGACATTTGCCATACAGTCTCTCAAATCGGCTCACAAAAGTTTTTAACAGGTTTTCTGCTACATCTACAGTGGTGTGAAAAAGTGTTGGCCCCCTTCCTGATTTTTTATTTTTTGCATGTTTGTCACACTTTAATGTTTCAGGTCATCAAACTAATTTAACAAGTAAACACAACATGCAGTTTTTGAATGAAGTTTTTTTTATTATGAAGGGAAAATAAAATCCAAACCCACATGGCCCTGTGTGAAAAAGTGCCCTTAGCAACAACTGCAATCAAGCGTTTGCCATAACTTGCAATGAGTCTGTTACAGCGCTGTGGAGGAATTTTGGTCCACTCATCTTAGCAGAATTGTTGTAATTCAGCCACATTGGAGGGTTTTCGAGCATGAACCGCCTTTTTAAGGTCATGCCACAGCATCTCAATAGGATTCAGGTCAGGACTTTGACTAGGCCACTCCAAAGTCTTCATTTTGTTTTTCTTCTACCATTCAGAGGTGTATTTGCTGGTGTGTTTTGGATCATTGTCCTGCTGCAGAACCCAAGTTCGCTTCAGCTTGAGGTCACGAACAGATGGCCGGACATTGTCCTTCAGGATTTTTTGGTAGACAGCTGAATTCATGGTTCCATTTATCACAGCAAGTCTTCCAGCTCCTGAAGCAGCAAAACAGCGCCAGACCATCACACAACCACCACCATATTTTACTGCTGGTATGATGTTCTTTTCCTGAAATGCTGTGTTACTTTTACGTCAGATGTAATGGTACACACACCTTCCAAAAGGGGGCAAACACTTTTTCACACAGGGCCATGTGGGTTTGGATTTTGTTTTCCCTTCATAAAAAACCCTTTGTTTAAAAACTGCATGTTGTGTTTACTTGTGTTACCTTTGATTAATATTTAAATTAGTTTGATGATCTGAAACATTAAAGCGTGACAAACATGCAATAAAATAAAAAATCAGGAAGGTGGCCAACACTTTTTCACACCACTGCATGTCATGAGAACACATGTCATCTTTTAATAGACAGTATGTTGCTTGGACAAGGAATAGGTGCTCTAGGTAATCACATGATAAAATACCACTCAAGCACGGAAGACTGTAAAACTAAAGAAAATTAGTACTCTGAGGCCTTCCAATATTTGTGCAACCTTACAGAGCATGGAGGTCTTGTAATATTAACTGGTGGATTGATTTCAGGTAGTCATTTGTCAATGTTGATTATTTCTCTTCCCAAATACCATCTCTCTCCATGATATTTTGAGTCAAACCATAAAGTTGTTAATAATCATATTGTATTTTCAGAAAGTTTTTTTCAGAATGTAAAAAAGAAACCGAGGTAAATAATTAATTTTTTAACCATTTTTTCAAATGTAATTTATGAGATTTGTTGTATTTTGAATAAATTTTTCTTTGTAAAAGGCAAACAGTTGATCATACTGATTTCAAAGTAAGGGATTCGTTAGTTTGAATATACATTGAACCATACTAAAACTCTACTAAAACTACTAGTATACTGCATAATTATACTGATATTGTGTTTATTTTCCCCAAATTTGAGGATTATGTGTTCCCGTATGTCACTACTGAAACAATGATGACATGTTTCAGTCGTGACTTTTTCAGCAGAGAAACTCCACCAAATGTTTCGGTAGTGACAGATTTAGATACTTTTGAACCTAGCTCAAAGATGCTAATCAGCACATGGTTAGCTAGCACAGTTCTGAACAGTGGTACACATGTAAAAACTAAATGTTATGGTCCTTGCGGACGCTGCAGAATTTCAGTCCTTCATGGCGTAGTGTGTTAATAATTGTTTTCTTGGTGACTATGGTCCCAGCTGAGATCATTGACAAGGTCCTCCCGTGTAGTTCTGGTTGATTCCTCACCGTTTTCATGATCATTGGCTGATCCTTCTGTCACAAATCTGGTCCATGCTCTCCTGTTTTACCACCACCAGAGGTCACCCGTTCACCACATTGACTCTCACACTACACAGCACACTGGACTCCATTTCCCACCATGCATTGCACAGATCACAGCTGTCACCATTCACTCATCACACGCACCTGATGCTCATTTCACAATCACACACACTATTTAAACCATGGACTTCCTCAGCATCAGGGCCGAGTATTGTTAGCGTGCTACCTTACAAAGCGTTCCTAGTTTTCATAGTCTTGCCTTGCCTTGTTTTCCTTTCCGTGTCTGACCCTGCCCGAGTTCTTGGATTATTCTCTCTGCCTTGCCCTGTCTGGATTTTGTACGCCGATCGTTGACCCACGCTTGCTCCACGGATTGCTCTGTCTTGCCTCTGCCATACCTGTTTGCTGTCTCTCGACCCTGCCTGTATGACCATGTTTTATAATAAAGCTTTGCACATGGATCCGCATGTCTCACGTCTCATCAGCCCCGTAACAGAATACTCGGCCATAAGAGGATCCAGCAGCTTTCCAGAGGATCAGGAGGAAGGTATGGACACAGCTTTTCGTTTGCTGCGTTTTAAGCAGGGTATCCGATCGCTGGAGGAGTGCATTGAAGAATTTTTAAATCTAGCCAATGACTCAGATCTGCCGGACTGTTTTTTGATCCATCTGTTTGGTGATGGCCTTAATAAACCTCTCAGAGGTAGCCTCTTTAGAGAGGGTCCGCGTTCATCACTCGCTGAGTTCATGGACTATGCCTTGAGGTTGGTGGGTTCTCCTTTTACTGTGGGTGTTGCGGAGGGAGACACCGCACCCAATTGGTCCATGAGAACTGCGCAAAAATCAAGTCAAGCACCAGTTGATCGTCACGGGTCAAGCCTAGCCACAGTTGATCGTCACGTCGTCGCTGTCAAGCCAGAGTCTGCTCACGTCGTCGCTGTCAAGCCAGAGTCTGCTCACGTCGTCGCTGTCAAGCCAGAGTCTGCTCACGTCGTCGCTGTCAAGCCAGAGTCTGCTCACGTCGTCGCTGTCAAGCCAGAGTCTGCTCACGTCGTCGCTGTCAAGCCAGAGTCTGCTCACGTCGTCGCTGTCAAGCCAGAGTCTGCTCACGTCGTCGCTGTCAAGCCAGAGTCTGCTCACGTCGTCGCTGTCAAGCCAGAGTCTGCTCACGTCGTCGCTGTCAAGCCAGAGTCTGCTCACGTCGTCGCTGTCAAGCCAGAGTCTGCTCACGTCGTCGCTGTCAAGCCAGAGTCTGCTCACGTCGTCGCTGTCAAGCCAGAGTCTGCTCACGTCGTCGCTGTCAAGCCAGAGTCTGCTCACGTCATGCCTGCCAAGCCAGAGTCTGCTCACGTCATGCCTGCCAAGCCAGAGTCTGCTCACGTCATGCCTGCCAAGCCAGAGTCTGCTCACGTCATGCCTGCCAAGCCAGAGTCTGCTCACGTCATGCCTGCCAAGCCAGAGTCACCGCACGTCTCAGTGCTCCAGCCAGAGTCACCGCACGTCTCAGTGCTCCAGCCAGAGTCTGCACACCACGTCTCAGTGCTCCAGCCAGAGTCTGCACACCACGTCTCAGTGCTCCAGCCAGAGTCTGCACACCACGTCTCAGTGCTCCAGCCAGAGTCTGCACACCACGTCTCAGTGCTCCAGCCAGAGTCTGCACACCACGTCTCAGTGCTCCAGCCAGAGTCTGCACACCACGTCTCAGTGCTCCAGCCAGAGTCTGCACACCACGTCTCAGTGCTCCAGCCAGAGTCTGCACACCACGTCTCAGTGCTCCAGCCAGAGTCTGCACACCACGTCTCAGTGCTCCAGCCAGAGTCTGCACACCACGCCTCCACCGAACTGCCAGAGGCTGTTACCACAGATTCAAGGTCAGTCCTTCGAGTTCTGATATCCAGTGTGATGGACCCACCACTGACGTCAGTGCGAGCAGCTGGCATTCCCAGGGCCTCAACCCTGGCTGTTACAGAGACTGTTCCCCTGACCTCAGTGCTTCCCGTTATGGCGGTCGCCATTTTGAGCGTGTGGGCTGCACACTGTGCTCCTGAGGCCTCTCCTGTCCACGAGTCTGCTCCTGAGACCTCTTCAGTCCACGAGTCTGTCCTAGAACCTCCAGAGGAGGCCGTTCCTGAACTCGCTGTCTGCCCTGTCACGGCCATGGAGGCCGTTCCTGAACTCGCTGTCTGCCCTGTCACGGCCATGGAGGCCGTTCCTGAACTCGCTGTCTGCCCTGTCACGGCCACGGAGGCCGTTCCTGAACTCACTGTCTGCCCTGTCACGGCCACGGAGGCCGTTCCTGAACTCACTGTCTGCCCTGTCACGGCCACGGAGGCCGTTCCTGAACTCACTGTCTGCCCTGTCACGGCCATGGAGGCAGTTCCTGAACTCACTGTCTGTCCTGTCACGGCTAAAGAGGCCGTCTGTGAGCTCTCGCCCTGTCCTGTCACGGCTAAAGAGGCCGTCTGTGAGCTCTCGCCCTGTCCTGTCACGGCTAAAGAGGCCATCTGTGAGCTCTCGTCCTGCCCTGCAACGAAGACTCTCCCAGTGTTGTCTGTCTCTGCTCTCTCTGTGTTGTCTGTCCTTGTTCTCCCCAGATCCCAGTCTCTGTCATGGGTTCCTGCCCTGTCTGCCTCCCTGTGGTGGTCTTCTGCTCGGGTCTGGTGGTCGTCTGCTCCGCCATGGGGGTCTTCTGCCCGGGTCTGGTGGTCGTCTGCTCCGCCATGGGGGTCTTCTGCCCGGGTCTGGTGGTCGTCTGCCCCGCCGTGGTGGTCTTCTGCTCGAGTCTGGTGGTCGTCTGCTCCGCCATGGGGGTCGTCTGCCCGGGTCTGGTGGTTATCTGCCCCGCCGTGGTGGTCTTCTGCTCGAGTCTGGTGGTCTTCTGCTCCGCCCTGGTGGGCTCTGGTCCCGTCTGCTCCGCCCTGGTGGGCTCTGGTCCCGTCTGCTCCGCCCTGGTGGGCTCTGGTCCCGTCTGCTCCGCCCTGGTGGGCTCTGGTCCCGTCTGCTCCGCCCTGGTGGGCTCTGGTCCCGTCTGCTCCGCCCTGGTGGGCTCTGGTCTCGTCTGCTCCGCCCTGGTGGGCTCCGGTCCCGTCTACTTCGCCCTGGTGGGCTCCCGTGCCGTCTGCTCCGCCCTGGTGGGCCTCTGCTCTGTCGGTCCTGAACTGGCCTCTGGCTCCGCCCTGGTTTCCGGCTCTGCCGGTTCTGCCTCTGTCCCCGGTCTTCCCACTTCCTCAAGGACCTGGCCCTCCATTCCCTCCCCCTGTTCCGCCTCCGCTCCACCACCCTCCTGGACTATATAGGAGCGTCTGGAAGCCGCTCCTTGGGGGGGGGCTATGTCACAAATCTGGTCCATGCTCTCCTGTTTTACCACCACCAGAGGTCACCCGTTCACCACATTGACTCTCACACTACACAGCACACTGGACTCCATTTCCCACCATGCATTGCACAGATCACAGCTGTCACCATTCACTCATCACACGCACCTGATGCTCATTTCACAATCACACACACTATTTAAACCATGGACTTCCTCAGCATCAGGGCCGAGTATTGTTAGCGTGCTACCTTACAAAGCGTTCCTAGTTTTCATAGTCTTGCCTTGCCTTGTTTTCCTTTCCGTGTCTGACCCTGCCCGAGTTCTTGGATTATTCTCTCTGCCTTGCCCTGTCTGGATTTTGTACGCCGATCGTTGACCCACGCTTGCTCCACGGATTGCTCTGTCTTGCCTCTGCCATACCTGTTTGCTGTCTCTCGACCCTGCCTGTATGACCATGTTTTATAATAAAGCTTTGCACATGGATCCGCATGTCTCACGTCTCATCAGCCCCGTAACACCTTCAAAGGATGCGGCCAATATGGCCTTTGGAGGCCACTCCGAGTCTAGCCTTCGCAGGATTTCCTGATTGCACCAGCAGGTGTTACCGATCGCTGCTCCTGTTGCGAGAAGAGAGCTGCCATGGATGTTATTTGTTAATGAAATTGAAAATGAAAATAACTATGGAGACTGAATTGTTAGTTTTTTTTATTTTAATTACCAAATTACAATTTACATGTTAGTATTGGGTTTCGACTTACTTGAATATTGCAATGACATGAAAAAATATAAAATATAAAGAGGGTTAAAGTTGACTTCCCAGATAGCAAGCAAACGTTGATTCAATGTCGATTTGTGGTTGTAACGGTCACTATCGGTCGTCAATCAAATTTCGATGTTGAATCAACGTTCATTATTTGGTCGGTACATCAAAACATTATGTTGAAAATAAAACATTGATTCAACGTCGAAATTCGTACGTTGGCTTATCAAGCAACACAGCGGACGCATCTGATCGAACTCATAACGTCTGATACAGGTTGAAACTTGGTTAGAGGAATTGAAGAGCCGCGCGTGGAACAGGCCTGTATCCGGGTAACTAAAATGTATTTTTATTCATTATTTTATATAGTAGTTTATCCATCTGTCACTAAATATTAGTGAAAGATTAACGTTTTAAAAACAATGACTGACAAAGCATTTTAACTCGAGCTTTGTTTAATGTTTAATGGCCTATATTAGAGATGCGCGGATGGGCTATTATTTCATCCGCAACCGCATCACAAAACTCATCATCCGTCCGCCATCCATCCGCACCAACGTTTTTGACCAATTTTTAAAACCGCACCCGCACGCCATCTGCTGATTGGGCTCTTTATTTGAATGGCTTATTCTTATTTTTAATTTTTATTATTAAATGAATGTTTCTTTATTGATTATTAGAGAATAGAGAATGACTTTAATGTAGACATGTAGTTAATCCAAACGTGCAAGCCAAATCCAGCATTAATTGACGACGCTTTGAAGTGACGCTAAAGGATACGAAGATGTGTTTTTTCACTTGATTCGATTCCTCGGTCCTATAGCGTCTTTTCCTTGCATCCTTCCCTCGCATCCTGGAGGGGTGGAGCTAAGACACGAATAAAGGAAGCAAGGAAAGGAAACGAGGATGCACAAATAAGAAATGAGAAGCACCAGAATATCAGCAGTGAACTCCGTCTCCGATCAGCGCACAGGGACAAAAATAAATAAATAGCCTAAATTAAACGCACTGTACTGTACAATTTTTTTTTATTGTAGCCTAATAGAAAACGCATTTTGGCACATCATTTCAACATGCTGCTATTTAGCCTACTACTAAATGCCCATTTCACTTTATTTTTTAGCAAATAGATAGAAAGTTCGAATAAAATAAGTCATTTACATTATAGCCTAATAATGTTCACATTTGTAGTTGTCCATAGCAACCCCAAAAACTTACCTGCTTGCCTTGCACATCTAATTAATGGGCACAGTTTTTCGACTATTTTTTTATTTATTTATTTTTTGCTGTGGATGTTATTGAGCTTGTAGAAATCGGAAACAACACCAATTCTGCGACACAGATGAACCTTTATTGATATCTCTATCAGACAATGCCTATTTTATATGCCAAAAGAAACAACAGGCAGTAAAAAAATATTAAAATAAATATCTTAATGTAGGCATAGGCTATAGTCGCATGTTTTGACAAACAGTTGAAAAAAATAAAAAACGTCATATCGTAGCTAAGCCTTATAGGCTCAGTCACCCCCACAAACTTAAATTAGAAAAATAAATATGCCATCCCTCTTTGAGCGAACATAAAGTCTGACCAGGCTAAATTGCCTGTATGACAAGTCTATGCCCCAATAACCCATGGACTTAGGATCATCCCCTCAAACTTGAAGCATAATGAAATACTACGCCATCACAGTTGCGACAAAGAAATTCTGGCAAAATATATGAAGGTAAAATGACGTCAATAATATTTGCATGTGCAGGGTAATATTTGTGAATATGTACGTGACATTGCAAGCGTAAAATAAATTCGCATGCTAAAAAAGCAAGCGTGGAAAAAATGTAGGTCAGAAGAATACAGATCATATTTATTTCAAATTAATATGAAGTTGCAGTTTTTCAACACGTTTTACACTTACAAAACATAGTACAATGATGCAAGTCCTGTTTTCTTGAGCTTATAACTTGATTTACACCTTTACAAAACTTATTTGCGCATGCAAATTTATTTTACGCTTGCAATGTCACGTACACATTCACAAATATTACCCTGCACATGCAAATATTATTGACGTCATTTTACCTTCATAAAAATAGCCTTAAGCCTCGGAACGTAAAAGCGAGGCCAAATAACTAACACACAACATGTCTAGAATAGAATAGGCTAAACCAATATGAACGTTACAAAATTATCAGCTGACCGAACTCAAAAGTTTATATTAAACATGGGCTATGTGTAGCCTAGATAACATAGGCTATTTGGTTTAATATGCCTGACCTTAGGTCTAGTTTGAATTTTTCTTGGCACTATGCAGGAATAAAATAGCATCTACAGTGTCAGGATTCAGACGAGAGCGCCTGGCCTCTATAACGCGCCCCTGCTGCACTGAAGGAGCGCTCGCTCGCAGCACTTGTTGCTGGAATGCATAGAATTCTCTTGGCAAGGTGCTGTAGTCGTGGGAATGACTGGCCTTGTTTCTCCCAAAAGGAAAGTAGATTTTCCTCTGCTGATCCGTCTATACGGAAGTTTGTAGAGGAATACTTCTGTATTTCATCCAGAATTATTGTATCCGGCCTGATGAAAGAATCCATATTACTGCCTGATGAAAATTTGACTATTTCAAAGTGTGCTCGATTTTTTTGGATGTAGGTATAGTCAGATAATATTTAACAATGTATACATATATTTTTTTAATTTGATTGGTACAACCGCCCGCCCGAATTTAATTAAAATATTATTTTTCGTCACGTCATCCGCCCGATCCGCGGTTTATCTGCGGAGTCCGCGGCTGTAACCGCCAACCGCGCATCTCTAGCCTATATGTTTTATTCATTTTTTTCTGTAGACATTTTTTACACCGCTGGCGCATATATATATATATATATATATATATATTTTTTTTTTTTTTTTTTATTATTATTATTATTTATGCTATACCCTATAAGTTACAAAACATTTATTTTTCCCTTATTTTTGTCTAAATATTGTTCTGTTTAAATGTGTGTGTGTGTGTGTATTAGTGCTGTCAAACAATTAATTGTGATTAATCGCATCCAAAATAAAAGTTTTTATTTACATAATATATGTACGTGTACTGTGTATATTTATTATAACTACACATACATGTATGCATTTATTATGAAAAATTTTATATTTATATATTAAATATATTTATATAACATAAATTATATGAATATAAATATATGTAAATATTTTCAAAATATATTGTATGTGTGTGTGTATGTATATATATGTATATATTTTATATGGCAAAAACAAAACTATATATATATATATATATATATATATACTGTATATATGTATGTATATATGTATAGTTTTGTTTTTGCCATATAAACCCAGTTTTGTCTTTCACACGTATATTAATAGACAAATGTAAGCATTTATCTGTGTATCGTAAAGTAACTCATGCTAATTCACATTTTTATTTTAACATTCTGTTTCTTAATTAATGGCAGATTTCTCAAAGTAGTAAAGAACTGTATGAAAAGCATTTGACAGCACAGAAACATATAAATGTACAAATTTGTAGGTAACTACAGTAATTGCCTACCTTTTGTTGACACCAATGAAATGAGCTTGAAGTGACAATTTACAGGAGATCTGAAGACATCAGCATAATAAATGAGGTGAGAACAGGAACTATTGATATTAAATAAAGAGTGTTTTCAGCAGCTGTTAATATTGATGAGCCTCAGACGATCAACACTCATTCAACAAGACATTCAGGATCATCAGCAGATCATCTCACTTTATTCTGAGTGTTTGCTGTTAGAAACGCATTATTTGAGTCAGGAAATATGATAAAAGTGAGATAAAAGTTTTACTGAAAGATAATAATACTCTTATTTCTCTCAATATGACAAAAACAAACACTAATGTAGCTCATCTTCGTTAACCACTACAGCTAAATAACTACAGCAGTATGTCCATATGAATCTAAATATAGTTTGATTTTGAGATGTAACATTTAAAGGTGCTAGAAAATAATGATTATTATTATTTTATTATTAAATTGGCTAGCTGTAGGTTAGTTGTACAGTTCAGCGTGACCACAGCCCCACTGAGAAACAGACCCAAATGTTTTTGGCCGAAAGTAAGTATATCCAATATGTGGTGAATATGGAAACATTTGGATTCATGCCGAATGAGAGAGCTTTAGTTTCACTGTAAATTAATTTGTTGTTAAATTGGGTAGGATTAGGGATGTAGAATAAGGTCATGAAGAATAAGGCATTAATATGTGCTTAATTACTACTAATAAATGGCTAATGTCGATGGTGCATTGTAAACCAGCCAAACCGCCTTCCACCTCCCCAACCCTATGAATAGAGGTGAGAAGAGCAGGCTTATTGCCTCCAGGGGGTTTAGAATTGGATGCATTTAATAGTAAAATGCTTTTAAAAGTAGGCTGAAATATTTATACTTGATAAAAGTAATTTTAGAATTCATTCATTCATTACTTTCATTCAAAGACTTTTTTTATTGTAAATGTAGGCTTTAGGCCAACTTGCAGGATTCAAAAATAAATATCAAGATGTAATTTTCAGCATTGCAAGATTATATTATATTATATAACATAACCATGCTGCAGTGATGCACAGGCTGCTCTTACACCAGTGGTCAGTTTTCATTATACACACACACACACAGCTTGAACGTTTGTGAACCCTTTACAATTTTAACG
>NC_136731.1:5947500-5952500 GCF_936440315.1 Barbus barbus | reverse complement strand
AAGGTTCCCCAGGGAGGTGGCATCATTGCCCTACAGCACTAAGCTGGAAACGGCAGAAGGGCCGCAGTACTTTAGGGTGATGCACAGCCACCAGGTGAAGACCTGTAGGCTGTGCATGAGCCCGGAACATCTGCTTAAAGAATGCCCTGAGTTCAAGTGCTACAAGTGCGAGGAAAGGGGACATTTTGCAAGAGATTGCAATGCGGTCAGATGCCCGGAGTGTCAACAAATTTTAAATAAGTGTGAGTGTTGGATGCAGGAAGAGGAAGGAGGTATGGAACATTGGGTGGACGGACAGGTGCATGAAGGAAACAGCAAAGAGGAAGGAGAATTGGATGAAGGACAAGAGGAAGAAGGATTACAACAAAAGGAAATAGAAGAAGGAACGAGCAACCGAGAGGAAGGAGAAGGAGAAAAAGAGAATGATAAGGGTAAGGAACAGACAACAGAACAGGACACTCAAGGGACAGAAATGGAAACATCAGGGAGTTGTAAAAGTTTTCAGGATGACGTGGAGAGAGATGAACAAGGAATTAAAGATCAAAACAAAGAAATGGCCAGCGAAGGAGAAACAAGAACGGACAACATGGAAAAAGATAGAGGGGGGAGAGGACAAAGAAGAAGGAGATCATTAAAGGTAAAACCAAATGTGGAAAATGTAAGGAAAAAAAGAATGACAAGAGACAGAGTCAAAAGTGTAAACAGATATGAAGTGTTAAGAGGGCTGGAGGGAGAAGATGGAGAATAATGGTTTTTAGGTATTTATTTTTCTTTTTTTTAATGGTTTTAAGTTGTGTTACTTTTAATGCAAGGGGACTGATGGACATGGGCAAATTTGAAAGAGTGAAAGAAAAATGTACAGGAGAAGATGTTATTGCTTTGCAAGAAACAAATTGGAAAGAAAGTGTGATGATGAACTATAAAAAGAAATGGGAAGGGGATATTTTATATAACAATGGGGATGGAAGGCTTGGAAGAGGAGTGGCGATTTTAATGAGAAAAGATGTTTTTAATGCAAGCAAAGTAGTGTATAAAGATAAGATGGGGAAATGTATGGTGGTGGAAGTAAATTATGAAGGATGTGAACTGATTTTAGTGAATGTACATGCGCCAACAGAGGAGAAAGAAAAGAAAGAATTTTTTAATGTTTTAAGGAATATCGTAAACAAGTACAAGGAAATAATAATGATGGGTGATTTTAACACAGTTTTTAGTAAACAAGACATGGCAGAAGGAATGGTTTTTAAAACTGACACGGGGAGAAAAGAATTAAAAGTATTAATGGAAGAAAATAATATGATCGATGTGTGGAGAGAAAGAAATGAAAAGAAAAAAGAATTTTCAAGGAGGCAAATAGTGGGGCGGTTTGTCTGCGAAACTAGAATTGACTTTATTTTATGTACAAGAAATGTGGAGAATTTTATAGAAAAGATTAAGTATGAGGAAACCAGTTTTAGCGATCACAAGTTTTTATTTTTTAAAGTGGACTGGAGTAAAGTGCAAAGAGGGCCGGGAGTATGGGTTTTAAATACAGAGGTTTTAAAGAATGAAGCTTATGTTTTAAGTATAAAGGAGATCATTGAAAAGGAAAAAGGAAATGAAATGTATAATGAGGATAAGCGAATATGGTGGGAGAATGTGAAATATATGGTAAAAAGGTTTACAATAAGGTATTGCAAGTTAATAAACAAATGTAAAAAATATAAGGAAAGAGAGCTAAGACAAAACTTAAATGAGGAACTGGATAAGGCGGAAAAAAGCATACAGAAAATAAAAGAAATAGAAGGAAAACTTAAAGAAATAGAAGAAAATAAATACAATGGGGCGAGATTAAGAAGCAAAGCAAAGTACACAGTGGAAGGAGAGAAATGTACAAAGTTTTTCTTTGACTTAGAAAGAAGAAGGGGCATGGCGCAAACAATCAAAGGATTAAAAAGGGAAAATGGAGACATGGTGGAAACAAATGAGGAGATTTTAAAAGCAGTAAAGGAATATTATGAAAAGCTATTTAAAGCAGAGGGAATAAATGATGAAGAAAAACAGAAATTACTGAAGCAAATAAAAACAAAATTAGGGGAGGAGGATAAAAAAGAGTGTGAGCAAGAGATAAGAGAGGAAGAAATAAAAAGAGCCATAAGTGAACTGAATAAAGGGAAAAGCCCAGGCATTGATGGTTTAGGGAACGAATTCTACAAAACATTTAAGGATTTTTTAACCGGTATTTTAAAAGAAGTATATGAAGAGATCCTTAAGAAAGAGGAAATGAATCAGAGAATGGGGATGGGATTAATAAAGTTGATATATAAAAGGAAGGGAGAAAAAGTAGACTTAAAAAATTATAGACCAATTACAATGCTGAATTCAGATTTGAAAATTTTAACAAAAGTCTTAGCCAACAGATTAAAAGAGGTAATGCCAACCATAATTGAAACAAATCAAGCGTATGGAGTTAAAGGCAAAGATATAGCGGACACAACGATAAGTATAATAGATAGAATAAGGTATATGAAAGACAAAAACAAAAAAGGATACGTTATTAGTTTGGATTTCGAAAAAGCTTTTGACAGAGTGGAACATGAATATTTATTAGAAATTTTAAGAGGGTATGGGTTTGGGGAAAATTTTATCAAATGGATTACGATTTTATATAGGGGAGCAATAACAAGAATAAAATGTAATGGTTTTTTAACAGAATGTTTCAAAATTACTAGGTCAATAAGGCAAGGATGTCCATTATCAGCGCTTTTATATTCATTAGTTGCAGAACCATTGGGATTAGCTGTTAAAATGGATGAAAGCATAAGAGGGATAAACATTGAAGGAAGTGGGGGAAATGAAAAAATATTTCAATACGCGGATGATACAACAATTATAGTTAAGGATATAGAGAGTGTTAAAAAAGTCATGGAAATAGTACAGATGTTTTGTAGGGGATCAGGAGGCAAGATAAACGAAGAGAAAACGGTATACATGAGATTTGGAGGAGTGACTAGTTTAACGCATTCTCTTAATTTTAAAGAAACAAAAGAAATAAAGATTTTAGGTGTTTTAATGGGAAAAGACGAAAAGAATCTTAAAGAAATAATGTGGGAAGAAATAGCAGGGGGAATTGAAAGAAGGTTAAATTTTTGGAAATTGAGGACTTTAAGTTTAAAAGGGAAGGTTTTAATCTTAAATGTGTTAATGGTGTCAAAGTTGTGGTATGTTTTATATGTGACTGCTATGCCAATGTGGATGGAAAAAAGGATGAAAAAATGTTTTTTAGATTTTTTATGGAATGGCAAACCTCCCAGAATTGCATATAATACATTAATAGGGGAAGCCGGAAGGGGAGGGATGGGATTAATTGATGTGGAACAAAGAAAAAATAGCTTAAGAGTTAAAATAATAAAAAAATATCTAGATGAAGGAAGCAAAACAGCGTGGAAAAAGACAATGAAATATTTTTTGAACAAATGTGGGAATTTTAATTTGGGGGATAACATTTTATGGATGAAAACAAAGAATTGGATGATGGAAGGGTTGCCGGATTTTTATAAAGAACTGATGAGTGCTTGGGGAAAATTTTTAATTAATGTAAATTTTAATCCACAAGGTCGAGAGAGCATTTTAAATCAGCCTTTATTCCTAAACAATGGCATTTTAAACAAAGGGAAAGAGATTTTTTATAAGAAATGGTGGGATGTTGGGATCACAAGAATCAGAGATGTTTTATATGAATTTAAGGAGGGGTTTTTACCGTTGCAGTATGTAATAGATGCAATGGAAGAGGCAAAAGAGGATTTCAATAAAAAAGAGATAAGAAATAAGTATGAAGTAATTAAAGAAGCAATACCCAAAGAGTGGATAAAACGAATAGAAAATATGGAGGAAGAGAAGCAAGAGAAAGAAGTGTTTGTAAAGTTGGGAGAAAAATTGTATGCTTTTAAAGAATGTAAGGTGAAAATGTTTTATTGTTTTTTTAGAGAAGGAATGTTTAAGAAACCTGTTGTTAATGTGTACTGGGTACAGAAATTTAAAGATCTAAAAGAAGATGAAATATGGAACAACATGAAAGGAATAATGATAGATGCAAGACTGGAGAGCTTGGAATTTTTTATTAGGCACAAAGCGATTTTTACTGACATTATATTGACAAAAATCGGAATGGAGCAAAGTGAAACATGTAAAGTGTGCAATGCTGAAGATGAAAGTTTTTTACACTTGTTTTTAAATTGCAGAGAATTGGAAGATTTTAATGAAATTTGTAGGAGATTGATTGAAATGCTAAGAGGAGAACAAAAAGAGGGAAATATAGAATGGAACAGAGTGGTTTTGTTGGGTACAGAAGAAAAGTGTAAAAACAAAAGGATGATTAATTTGATTGTGATGCTAATGAAAAGTGTAATATGGGAAAGAAGAGTGGAGGCAAAAAAACAAGGAAATGTAATGGATGTATGGAATGTTTTTAAAAGGAAGTTTGAGAAATATGTGGAATATTTACACTGTTATTTTAAGCAAGAAAACAAAATGTATGACTTTTACAAAGTATTTACCTCAGATGTGTACAAAATTTGTAATGAGTTTAATTTAGGAATGCCAGAAAGAGAATGATTTAAATGCTGTTTTCCATTTCTTTTACACTTAATCTTTTATTACTTTTGAGAAAATACCAAATGTATAGAGAGAGACTGTATTTACTGGATGTATTTTCAAGCAAATGATGGACTGTACCTTTGTATGTTTTTATGATGAAATTTTCTAATAAAAAAAAAATAAAAAAAAAAAAAAAGGTGCGCCTGATCTCGGAAGCTAAGCAGGGGCGGGCCTGGTTAGTACTTGGATGGGAGACCGCCTGGGAATACCAGGTTCTGTAAGCTTTTGGGTTTTCTTCACTTCTGATCTAATACACTGGCCTTTATGATGGCTGAGATGGTGGCTGATCTTTAAAAAGCCCACTCTTGGCAGGCTGATCTTTAAAAAGCCCACTCTTGGCAGCAACCCTTGCTTACGGCCATACC
>NC_136731.1:5932500-5942500 GCF_936440315.1 Barbus barbus | reverse complement strand
TGTTTGCCAAACTAGAATTGACTTTGTTTTATGTACGAGAAATGTGGAGAATTTCATAGAAAATATTAAATATGAAGATACCAGCTTTAGCGATCACAGTTTTTTATCTTTTAAGTTGGACTGGAGTAAAAAGCAAAGAGGGCCAGGAGTATGGATTTTAAATACAAAGATTTTAAAGAATGAAGATTATATTTCAAAGGTTAAAGAAATTATAGGAAAAGAAAAGAAAAATGGAATGTATGAAGAGAATAAGAGTTTATGGTGGGAGAACGTAAAATTTTTGATCAAAAGATTTTCGATCAAATATTGTAGTCTAATACAGAAATGCAAAAGATACGAAGAAAACAAAATAAGAGAAAGTTTAGAAATGGAGCTGAATAAAGAAAATAAAGACATACAAAAGATAAAGGAAATAGAGGGAAAACTGAAAGAAACAGAAGAAAAACAATATGAGGGGGCGAGACTAAGAAGCAAAGCAAAATATGTGGTGGAGGGAGAAAAATGTACAAAGTTCTTTTTCGATCTGGAAAAGAAGAGAGGGAAAGCTAAAGCGATAAAAGAAATAAGAGGGAAAAATGGAGAAATTATAGAAGGGAATAAAAAGATATTAGAAGAAATAAGGAATTTTTATGAGGATCTGTTTAGTGCAAGGGGGGTGAAAGAGGAGGAAAAAAAGGAACTGTTGAATCAGATAAAGGCAAAAGTAAGTGAGGAAGATAAAAAAGAATGTGACCAAGAAATTAGAGAAGAAGAGATTGAAAGAGCAATAAATCAACTCAATAAAAAGAAAAGTCCAGGAATAGATGGTTTGGGAACTGAATTTTATGTTTGTTTTAAAGATTCTTTAACAAAGATTTTAAATGAGGTTTTTAAAGAAATTTTTGAAAAGGAAGAAATGAATGAAAGAACAAGGATGGGATTAATGAAACTGATATATAAAAGGAAGGGAGAAAAAGTAGATTTAAAAAATTACAGGCCAATCACAATGTTGAATACAGATTTTAAGATTTTAGCTAAGGTTTTAGCAAACAGGCTAAAAGAAGTAATACCAAGTATAATAACAACAAATCAAGCATATTGGGTAAAAGGGAGAGATATAGCCGATATAACGATGGGTATAAGGGACACTATATGGTACATGAAAGAAAAAAATGAAGAAGGATATATAATTAGTCTGGATTTCGAGAAAGCTTTTGATAGGGTTGAGCACGGGTATTTATTTGAGGTTTTAAGGAGTTTTGGTTTTGGGGAGAATTTTATTAAATGGATTAAGATTTTATATAAGGGTGCACTAACTAAGATTAAATGTAACGGTTTTTTAACAGATTGTTTTAAAATAACACGGTCAATAAGACAGGGATGTCCGCTCTCAGCGTTATTGTATTCGCTTGTTTCGGAACCTTTGGGACTGGCTATAAAACAAAACGAAGGAATAAGAGGGATAGAATTTGAGGGAAATAAAGCGGAGGGGAAAGTTTTTCAGTATGCTGATGATACAACGATAGTTGTCAAGGAAAAGAAGAGCGTTAAAGAAGTTATGAAGGTTGTAAAAGATTATTGTAGTGGGTCTGGAAGTAAAATAAATGAAGATAAAACGGTATATATGAGATTTGGAAAAGCTATGGATTTAATGGATTGTTTCAATTTTAAAGAAGTAGAAGAAATGAGGATTCTAGGAGTATTAATGGGGAGGAATGAGAGGAAAGTGAGAGATGAAATGTGGGAGCAACTAATAACAGATATAGAGAGAAGGTTAAATTTTTGGAAACTGAGAAATTTAAACTTGAAGGGGAAGGTTTTAATATTGAATGTTTTAATGGTTTCTAAACTTTGGTATGTTTTATATGTCTCTGAAATGCCGTTATGGGCAGAACAGAGGTTGAAGAAATGTTTTCTTGATTTTTTATGGGAGGGAAAACCAGCTAGGATTGCACATAACACGATTTTAGGGGCGGTAGAGAAGGGGGGCTTAGGGCTAATGGATGTGGAACAGCGAAAAAATGCTCTGAGAGTGAAAATAGTTAAGAAATACCTGCAACAAGACAACAAAACTGAGTGGAAAAAAACAATGGAATTCTTTTTAAACAAATGTGGGGATTTTAACATGGGGGATGGAATTCTATGGATGAAAACAAAAATTTGGATGACAGAAGGATTACCTGGTTTTTATAGAGAAATCTTTAGTGCCTGGGGAAAATTTTTAACGAAAATCGAGTGTGAGCCACATGGAAGAGAAAACATTTTAAATCAACCTCTGTTCTTAAATAACAAAATTTTGAAACAAGGGAAAGAAATGTTTTTAAAAAAATGGATGGAAGTGGGGATAACGAGAGTGAGAGATGTTTTGTATGAGTTTAAAGAGGGGTTTTTACCGACACAATATATCGTAGATGCAATGGAAATGGCAAAAGAAGAATACAGTGAACAAGAAATAACAAACAAATACGAAGCCATCAAGAATGCAATACCAAAAGAGTGGATTAAAAGAATAGAGTGCATGGAAGAAGAGCCAAAAGAGAGAAACATTTATGTGAAACTGGGGGAATATTTGTGTGATTTTAAAGAATGTACTGTTAAAAAAATGTATTGTGTGTTTAGAGACGGGGTTTTTAAAGAGCCGATTGTAAATAAGTACTGGGTGGAAAAATTCAAAGACTTGAAAGAAGAGTGCATATGGAGAAATTTGAGGGGAAGATGTGTGGAAACAAAATTAGAATGTTTGGAGTATTTTATAAGACATAAAGTTGTTTTTACTGATTTCATTTTAAATAAAATTGGGCTTGAACAAAATGCTATGTGTAAAGTGTGTCAAGAAAAGGAGGAAGGGATTTTGCATATGTTTTTATACTGTAAAGAATTGGAGAGTTTTTTAAGGAAATGCAAATGTGTAATCAAAGACTTAACTGTGGAGTGGGATGAAAATCTAATGGAATGGAACAGAGTGGTGATGTTTGGTTGGGAAAAGAAATGCCGAAACAAAAAGTTTATAAATTTGTGGGTAATGTTAATGAAAAGTGCAATATGGGAGAGAAGAAATGTGGCTAAAAAAGAAAAAATTGTGTTGGATGTTTGGACTGTGCTTAAAAGGAAAACAGAAGTTTACATGGAAAATATTTATATGTATTTTAAATGTGAAAATATGTTGGATGCTTTTTATCTTGTTTTTACTCCAAATGTTGGTTGTGTTTTAAAAGATTTAATGTGGAAGTTGCCGGGGAGTGCAGGAGACTGTTGAAATATGTAATGAATTATATAAAATATGATGTGATGTAAAGATGATTGTACAATAAAAAAAAATAAAAAATAAAAATAAAAAAAAATAAAAAGGTGCGCCCGATCTCGTCTGATCTCGGAAGCTAAGCAGGGTCGGGCCTGGTTAGTACTTGGATGGGAGACCGCCTGGGAATACCAGGTGCTGTAAGCTTTTGGGTTTTCTTCACTTCTGATCTAATACTTTATGGTGGCTGATCTTTAAAAAGCCCACTCTTGGCAGCAACCCTCGCTTACGGCCATACCACCCTGGGTGCGCCCGATCTCGTCTGATCTCGGAAGCTAAGCAGGGTCGGGCCTGGTTAGTACTTGGATGGGAGACCACCTGGGAATACCAGGTGCTGTAAGCTTTTGGGTTTTCTTCACTTCTGATCTAATACACTGGCCTTTATGGTGGCTGATCTTTAAAAAGCCCACTCTTGGCAGCAACCCTCGCTTACGGCCATACCACCCTGGGTGCGCTAGAGGGAGATAGTGAGCTACAGGAAGTGTTTGGCAGCAGGTGGGAGAGGAAGGCTCTCCTCTATTGTGTGTTTTTTGTTTCCCCCGTTTTTGTTTTGGAGTTATAAGTATTATTTGGAACGTTTTTTTTTGTTTATTTTGTGTAGTTTACTCCTCCCAACAGCACGCGCTGTTTGGGAGGAACGTTTTTTTGTTTGTTTTTTTGTTTTTGTAGTAAAACCAAGTACGTTTGAGTGTAATGGCGGACAGACAAACGGTTAAGGACATAGATACGGCTGGAGGAACGCGAGGGGTTGACGAACATGGATTTGAAACAAGACAACGAGACAGGAATACAATGGATGGTGATAAAAGGAGTAACAAGTCAAAGATGGATTATTTAAAAGAAGCTACTGTGAGTGTGGACATTTCGAATGTGAATGCGAGGGCGGAGGACATAATAAAAGCGGTGACGGAAAGGATTGGAAAAGGGAACATTCTGGCGGTAAGACCTAAACAAAACAAGGAGTATGAAGTGACTTTAGAAAATGCGGAAGATGTTGATTTGCTGGTGGATGGACTACAGATAAAGGACACAATGTGTGAAGTTAAAAGGCTACAAAATAGAGACCATGTTGTTTCGTTCATGCATCTGCCTGCTTACATAGACGATCGTGAAATTTTAGAAAAATTGGAAGGGTGGGGAGTTACCCCTATTTCGGGCATTAAAAGGCGAGTATATCCGGGCATGACCATTGAAGATGGAACGAGGTTTATTAAGACTCGCTTTCCTAAGGAGGTTGCCTCTCTCCCATATAGCACAAAGCTAGAAACGGCTGAAGGGTTTCAATATTTCAGGGTGATGCACAGCCATCAGATTAAAACCTGTCGGCTGTGTATGAGTCCAGAACATATAATGAAAGACTGTCCTGACTTTAAGTGCTTTAAATGTGAGGAGAGAGGGCATTTTGCAAGAGAGTGTAACGCAGAGAGATGCCCGGATTGCCAACAAGTTTTAAATAAATGTGAGTGCTGGTTTGAGCAAGATGTGACTCATGTGAACGGGCAGGTGCAGGAACGAGACAACACGGTGAAGGCTGGAAATGACGCTGCGTCAGAGCGGAGAGAAGAACAAGAGACAACAAACAAAAGTCACGAAGAGACGATAGAGATGGAAAAACAAAGTGATGAAAATTTAGAACAAGTAGCAGAGACCAAAAAGAAAAGCATTACAGATGGGAACGCAGAGAATATGATGGAGGAACAGGACAGTGATGAACAGTTAAAGGAGATTCAAAATAAAGAGGATAAAGGAAGTTCAGAGAAAACGGGGCAGGATAAAGGATTACTGGAACAACTGGACTTACCTGAAGGTCTGGGAGAAGAGATGGAAGTTAAAAACGACTCAAACAGTGAAGGTGAAGGAAAAGAGGAAAGAACAGAGAGCACAAGTAAAAGGCGGCGTCAAATCAAGGTAAAACCAAACTTAGAAGGAGTAAGGAAAAGAGCTTCGAACAAAGAGTTATGGAAAAATAGATATGAACAATTAAAAGACTCAAGTGAAATGGACTAATGATATGGGGTCTTTAGGTCTTTTTATGTATTTCTTTTTTATGGTTTTTAGTTTTGTTACTTTCAATGCTAGAGGACTCTTGGATTTTAACAAATTTGAAAAAGTGAAGGAAATGTTTAAAAATGTGGATATCATTATTTTACAGGAAACAAACTGGAAAGATATACATATAAATGAATTGAGGAAGAGATGGGATGGGGACATTTTATATAACAATGAGGACAAGAGGTATGGAAGAGGAGTGGCATTTTTAATAAGAAAGAATACGGATGTTGTGTGTGATGTGATTTATAAGGATGAAGCAGGAAAATGTTTAGGAGTAGAAATGACATGGGAAAATAACAAAGTAACAGTGATAAATGTGCATGCGCCCAATGAAGAGAAAGAAAAGAGGGTTTTTTTTAACTTTTTAAGGAGATTTTTTATGAAATACAAAAATGTTATATTAATGGGGGATTTTAATACTGTTTTAAGTAAAATTGAAATGGCAGACGGGATGGTTTTTAAGACGGATACAGGGAGAAAGGAGTTGAAATCATTGATGGAAGACTTTAATTTAGTGGATGTGTGGAGAGAGAGGCATGAAAAAAAGAGACAGTACTCAAGAAGACAAATGGTTGGGAATTTTATATGTCAAACAATAATTGATTTTATTTTGTGCTCAAGGATTTTAGAAGGTTTTATAGATAATGTGAAGTACGGAGAGACAAGTTTAAGCGATCACAAGCCAATGTATATGCAGTTAGACTGGTGTACAATTAAAAGAGGACCAGGGGTGTGGGTGCTGAATGCAGAGGTTTTAAAAAGTGAGAGTTATTTCAGAAAGGTTAAAGATTTAATAGAAAATGAGAAGCAGAATGCAATGTACGAGGAAGATAAAAGGTTATGGTGGGAAAATGTAAAGTTTTTAATCAAGAAGTATACAATACAGTATTGTAGATTGATAGAGAAATGCAAAAGGTGTTTATTAAACGAAACAAGAGAAAACTTAGAAAAAGAGCTGAAACAGAATGACAAAAATATGGCAAAGATAAAAGAATTAGAAAACAAACTTAAAGATTTAGAAGAGAAAAAATATGAAGGCGCAAGATTAAGAAGTAAAGCTCAACACATTGTGGAGGGGGAGAAATGCACAAAGTTCTTTTTTGATTTAGAAAGAAGGAAAGGGAAAAGTGCAATGATAAAAGAGGTGAAAAACAAAAACGGAGAGATGGTAACAAATAATGAAGACATACTAGAGGAGATGAGAAAATACTATGAGAGATTATTTACAACAGAAGGAGAGGATGAAGATAGTGAAGAATGGATTAAGGTGATCGAAACAAAACTAGAAAAGGGAGATAAAGATATGTGTGATGATGAGATAAGTGAAGAAGAAATAGAAATAGCAATAAAAGAGCTGAATAAGAAGAAAAGCCCAGGGATTGACGGTCTGGGAAGTGAGTTTTATTTAGTTTTTAAGGATGTTTTAATTGGGATTTTAAAAGAGGTGTATGATGATGTTTTTATGAAGGGACAAATGAACTTGAGGATGAGCATGGGTTTGATGAAAGTAATTTATAAGAAAAAGGGAGACAAAACTGATCTTAAAAATTATAGACCCTTGACAATGTTAAATACAGATCTTAAAATTTTATCGAAGGTTTTAGCCAACAGATTGAAGGAAGTGATGCCGAAAATTATCAAGACCAACCAGGCATATGGGGTGAAAGGCAGAGATATTTCAGACACTACTTTAAGCATAAAAGACATCATTAGTTACATGAAGGAGGAAAAACAGAAAGGTTACGTCATAAGTCTAGACTTTGAAAAAGCATTTGATAGAGTGGAACATTCATTTTTATTTGAGGTTTTAAAGAGGTTTGGGTTTGGGGAAAATTTTATTCAATGGATTAAAATTTTATATAAGGGGGTCGTGACTAGAATTAAATGCAATGGGTTTTTAACGAAATGTTTTAAACTTACAAGATCAGTGCGACAAGGATGTCCACTTTCTGCACTTTTATACTCGTTGGTGGCGGAACCTTTAGGACTAGCCATTAAAAAAGAGAAAAATGCGAGATGTATAGAAATGGAGGGGGGTGTGAAAGTAGAGAACATTTTTCAATACGCTGATGATACAACCTTAATTTTGAGGGATTTGCATAGCGTAAAAACAGCACTGAATGTCGTTAAAAACTTTTGCAAGAAATCGGGAGGGAAAATAAATGAAGACAAAACAGCATATATGAGGTTTGGAGGGGCGCCCGTTTTAACAGATGATTTTAATTTCAAAGAAGCAAAAGAGATGAAGATTTTAGGAATTTTAATGGGAGAGGATGACAAGAAAACAAGCAATATTATGTGGGAAGGCATTTTAGGCAATATTGAGAGAACGATGAACTTGTGGAAATTGAGAACTTTGTGCCTGAAAGGGAAGGTTTTAATACTAAATGTTCTAGTGGTTTCAAAGTTGTGGTATTTTTTATACGTGTCAAGGGTCCCCATATGGGCGGAAAGGAGGTTAAAACAGTGTTTTGTGGAATTCCTGTGGGAAAAGAAGCCACCTAGAATAGCTTACGATACGCTCATAGGGGCTGTTGAGAAAGGAGGATTGGGACTAATGGATGTGGTACAGAGAAAGAAAGGGATGAGAGTGAAAATTGTCAAAAAGTTTTTAAATGCTGAAGTCGAAACCCCATGGAAAAAGACAATGCTGTACTTTTTAAACAAATGTGGGGATTTTAAACTGGGAGAGAGCATTCTGTGGATGAAAACTAAAAGCTGGATGTGTAATGAGTTGCCTGATTTTTACAAAGAACTGATGTGTGCCTGGGGAGAGTTTTTAAAGTATGTACAATATGTTCCTAAAGAAAGAGAAGACATTTTAAACCAACCACTGTTTTTAAACAAGAACATGGTAGATAATGGGAGAGAGCTGTTTTTTAAAAAGTGGTGGGATGTGGGGATCAGCAGAGTGAGAGATGTACTGTATGAAATTAAAAAAAGGATTTTTGCCTGTACAATATGTAATTGACACTATGGAAGAAGCTAAAGAAGAATATACGAAACAAGAGATTATGAACAAATATGAGATTATTAAGAATGCAATACCCTATGATTGGATTGAGAAAAGTGAAAGTATGGAACAGAGCAAAAATGAGAAAGATGTGTATGCAATGATTGGGGAAAAAATATATGTTTTTAAAGAATGTACGTTGAAAAGTTTTTATGGTGTTTTTAGAGATGAGGTTTTTAAGAAACCTAAAGTTAATGATTATTGGCTTCAGAAATACAAAGACCTGACAGAAGAAAACATATGGAGTAACATGAAAGGAAAATTTGTCGAGACAAAACTGGCAAACTCTGAATATCTCTTTAGGCACAAAGCCATTTTCACGGATATCCTACTTTACAAGATCGGAAGGGAACAAAGCCCCTTATGTAAAGTATGCAACGAAGAGAATGAAACCTTTCCACACCTGTTTTTAAATTGCAAAAAGCTGGACAACTTTAATATGGAATGCAAAAGACTTTTGGAATGCTTAAAAGGAGAAGCTGACGAAAATGAAGAGGGCTGGTACAAAACAGTTTTATTGGGTGAACACAGAAACTGTAAAAACTCTAAAGTCATCAACATTCTTGTTATGCTTATGAAAAGCGCCACATGGGAAAGAAGGGTGGTGGCAAAAAAAGAGAAAGCAGTAATGAATGTGGGAGGTATTCTTAAGAGAAAAGTTGAAAACTATCTTAAATGTCTGTACTGCTATTTCAAATATGAAGATAAACTGAATGTTTTTTACAAAGTTTTTACAGATGATGTGTGTAAGGTTTTTGAAGATCTTAACTGGAAAATGCCTGATGACTACGGTTGAGAGAGCATATATTTTAATGTTTTTTATGATGTTGGATTGGTAGTTTTCATATTTTATTTACTTATTTATGTGGGCCTACTCTGTTGTTTTATTTTAAGTTAAGATTCATTATATGATTTATTTATAAAAGTGGTTGGAACATACTCTCCCTAGTTGGATATAAGTAGAGATTTTTGAAGGCATGGTGCTATCCCCAGTGTGTTTTTACTTATGTTTTATAGATGTCATGTATTTTATTCTGGGTTTATCCTTTTGTGTTTGTTAACACTTTAACCTTCAACCCCATTTAGGGCCTCGCAGGTGAAAATAACCTACCTGAATTAAAATGGTAACAGTTTGTGACAAAGTGTGCTTACACAAACAAATTAGGTATCTTTGGAAAGAAGAGACTCTGGGCTTTACTATCTATCATCCAGAGTTGATAATGCTCAAAAAGATAAAAAGTTATAGACACTGACGTGCCTTGAAAAATATTTTTCCACACTGAATGTTTTTTTATTTCATATACAAATACATGAAATAAGTCCTGGAGCAATCCAGAAAAGTAATGGATCGAAAGCCATGTGTCTCATCAGTTCATATTTCAAATTTGAAGAAGATACCATGAAAAATGAGATTCCTGCAATATTTTTTCTGAAACTATTTATAGTCCCCCCACCCCCCTGTTTGAGGAAAAATAACCACCAAATGGATTGCAGAATTATACAAGCTATTTTAGTCATTATACATGTTCCTGCATAGTTTTTCAATTATAAAATAATAGACAGATTTATTTGAGCACTAAAAAATACAAAAATAATTATTTGAGTAATAAAAAAGGAAAAAAAATAGAAAAAAATGCTTTGTATATAGTATGTATACT
>NC_136731.1:5815000-5915000 GCF_936440315.1 Barbus barbus | reverse complement strand
AAGTACAGTTTACTGTCACAAAATAAACTACAAAATGAGCTGGATAAAATCATGCAAACCATCCCTGCACACTTCAGTGCACTAAATTGTAAGCACCTCTAAGAGAGTACACGGGGTCAGTCCTCTTCTGAACAGTGGTTCGAGCAGAGACAGGGACGAGTCACTGCAAGTCACTTTAATGAAGTATTAAGATGCAAGACAAGTCAAGCTAGCCTGACATCTAAAATCATGGGTTACATATCCAGCAGAAATGCACCAGCCTTAGCTTGGGGAAATAACAATGAAAAACTAGCTAGAGAAGCCTTTACTTTAAACCAGATGACCTGTCATGACAGCTTGAGGGTGGAAGAAGTTGGGTTACTAATAAATCCGAAGTTTCCACATTTAGGAGCCAGCCCAGATGGAATAGTCCATTGCAAGTGCTGCCCACCTGCTACACTTGAAATAAAATGCCCCTTGAAGTATGCAAATAGGTCCATACCTGATGCCATCAAAAGCAAGGGTTTCTGTCTGGGGAAAAATTTTGAGCTTAAAAAGGACCATGCATACTATGCACAAGTTCAGGGGCAGATGGCAGTGTGTGAACTAAAAACATCATACTTTGTAATTTGGACAACACAGGAGTGTCACACTCAAAAGGTAGAGTTCTCTGAAGAATACTGGACTCAGATCAGGCCCAAACTAGATCTCTTCTACAGACAGCACATTCTCACAGAAATCTGCACACACAAACTGAAGAAACAATTTCTGATCGCAGAGGCTTCCTGTTTGTGTAAAAGAATGTCTAAAACATCTGTCACACAGTGCTCTGTCTGTCACAAGGCATTTCATCTGAAATGTGTAGGCTTAAAAAGGCATCCTGGTGACCAATGGTTTTCTTCAGCGTGTTTGTCATAAGCCACATAAACGTGAGATCATACACAGCCTTCTAAATAATCTGTTAAAAGTTCATTTAATTTTGGATACATTTAATCAATTGGAAGACAGCAAATATTTGAGTTAATAAATGTTTAATTGTAGATAGTTACAAAATGAAAGATCAAACAAACACAAGTCAAAAAAATGTATATACAAATGACATATATACAGTGCACCTTTTCATGTGCTAAATCTGCTACTAATATCAATGCTGTACACAGTTACAATAAATTAAATCTATATAAAAAATGAAGGTTTTCTAACCACTTGTCAGTGTATATGATATATTTTTCTCTACTGAATTAATGACTTGTCCAAATTAGACAATGCAGAACATACTAGTAATATTTTATCAACTGTTGCCACCGTGTCTTTGGGTCTTCGCTTGACCAAGTTTATGGGGAGTGTTTGTCGCAAAATAGAGTAGTTTTTTATGCGGCCAATAGCTCTTTCCACGTGAATCCTCATCCTCGACATGTGACGTGACACGGACACTTCCTGTCCTGAAAGCTGTGTCTTTCCACGAGTTGAAGCTGGTATGAGTAGCTGGACCCCTTTTGCAGCAAAATACTCAGGGAAACTAAACCCTCTGTCAGCCATGACAATGTCTCCTTCTTCCAAAAGATCAATTAAACCAGATGATTTGGTGATTGTTTTGTCACTGGCTCTCCCACCCCAAGACTTTGAAAGGAATGTGATTGACCCTGTTGGACTGATGCCAACCATGAATTTGATGGTGTTGTGGGATTTATAGTTGGAGTAGGTCATTGCTCTTGCACTGAGTGATGTTGGTCGATCAATGAATATCTCGCTGCAGTCTATGATACACCTCACGGAGTTGAAAGGGGGGCTTCTGAACAGGGCAGGAAGATTCTTTTTAATTTCTTCCCTTGAAGGCCAATGAATTAGAGAGGTGAAACGCTGTGCCATTATGTTCAACCATTCATGAAATATGGCAGAGATCGTTGCACAACTGCAATGAAACCTGAAGGCAAGATCTTTATGAGTGAGGCCAAGTCTCAGTTTCGTTAAGACCAAGTAAAACTGGAGAGCTGTTGGAGGACTCCGTGTTCTCGGACTCCAAGCAGTGGTGATATATGTCAGAAGTGCGAAGAAGACTTTGGATGAATGAAGGCCAGTGTAGAAGTGAATGATCTGATCATCCTTTAAATCCACATCGGACTTCAGTTGTTTCCTCTCACGGGTGAGCGTTTGAACCTTTGACTCAAGGCTTCTGACTTGCTCTTTGTAAGATGTGTTCAGTTTCTCCATGTCTTCAATATCCCTCATAGTGAGATCTGTTCCAACACACATATCACTGTAGGACTTAACTTCTGTTACATCTGTGTCCATGTCCTCGACTTCCTCCGTAGGCTGAACTGTAGTGCTCATCTCATTTACCTCTGATGCTCGTCTCAGAGACCTCTGATATCGGTCCATTTTTCTGGAGGGGTCAGGTCTGTGTGGAAGCTTTGATGGAATGTAGTCTGGACTTAGAGGGTCATCTGATGGCTTGCCTAAAGACAAAAGTAGAAAAACATTATTGGGGTAAGCGAAGATACACTTCAAAAAAAGAAAAGAAAAAAGAAAAAGTGTTTTTGTCTTGATTCCAGTCCAAATATCTAACAATTCTTATATCAAGAAGCATACTAAAGTAAAAGTGGGGTGGTGATGGCGCAGTGGATAAGACGCATGCCTTTGGTGTGAGAGACCCGGGTTCGAATCCACTGTGAGACACCAATGTGTTCCTGAGCAAGACACTTAACCCCTAGTTGCTCCAGAGGCGTGCGACCTCTGACATATATAGCAATTGTAAGTCGCTTTGGATAAAAGCGTCAGCTAAATGAATAAATGTAAAAACTATTGTCTTGTTTTTGGAGGGAAAAAAGTCAAAATTGAATCAAAGACAAGCAAGCAATCTGCCAATAGGGTAAGCAAGATACTTTTTTTCAAACCAAAGACAAGGTTATTTTTCTAGCCTGATTAGTAGATCATTTTGCTTGTTTTAAGCAAAAACTCAATTTTGACTCTTTTTCAGACAAGACAACAGTTTTTACTTGTCTAGTAAATGCTTGGTTTAAGAATTTTGGTTTCACTTTATGTTGATGGTCCCTTTAACACATTCTGCTGACTATAAGTAACACTGCACCTACATTTCTACTAACTCTCATTAGTGTGTTAGTAGTGTATTAGTAGACTGGTAGGGTTAGGGTTAGAATAAGTTGACATGCACTTGCAAAGTTACTTACAGTCAGTAGAGTGTCTGTTGGGAGACCATCACAATAAAGAGTTAGCAGATATGAAGCAGACAGTCTACTAATACTCTAATGAGAGATGTTGACATGTAGTTTCAACATTACTTAGAGGCAACAGAATGTTCAAAAGGGACCATCAAAATAAAGTGTGACCAGAATTGTTAGATGTGTGGACTGGAAACAAGGCAAAAATACTTTTTTTTTTCAGTGTAGATTATGAACATTGAACAAAAGCCAAGAGCATTTTGGTGGATGATAAACACGATGAAGAAAAAAACCAAACAAAACAAAAAACAAACAATTTAATTGTATTAACAGTTAATTTCATATATAATTATTTCATATAATTGAGTGGTCTCAATTTATAGATATTCTGTTGATATCTACAAATAAACTAACTAGTTACCAGTGTGACCACTGCATGCCACCCTTTTTTTAAAAGGGTCTTAAATTAGTAAATATTTTAGGTATCATGAAAAAACTATTAACATTTTACAGCATTTATTTATTTAAATTTACAAAAGTATTGCTTGTTTGTGATTTAACAAAAATCCATCATATGGTCAAATCGTATTAAAACGCACAGTAATTAAAACCTTTTTTTTTAATATATATTTCTAAGTGTTATATTCTAAAGTGTTACACATTGCATCTGTCAGCTGAAGTGATAGCTAGACAGCTAATGTAAATCGCTACTTTCCTCATTACAGCAGAATATTTAGAAATTAAAACGGAAATAAAAGCTTTTCACTAACCATATCAAAATGCTAACGCTAGCAATTTACATGAAAATAATGACGGAGCCACAAGGCTAGCTCAAATTTAGATGAACATATGGGAATACAAATTAATATTGTGATAATAATTCACTTACAAAAACGTCGTTTACTTACCAAATACAAAATGTGTGCTACATATCCTCGAGTTGCTAGTCGGTATCCAACCCTCTCTCTTCACTGCTGCAATCCAAGCATCACGCTGTGTTTTGTTTTTCGGAAATCTAAACATTTTAATTTCCGACAGCAAGTTAGTTCCTGGTCTGAGAGAGCATCCAACCACCGAACAACATGGTCCTAGTTTTAATTTCACAATTTGTTTTGATCGCAAGAATAACTAAACTGTCGCAATATCACCGTGTATAAGCCGTCTCCTGCCAATGTTTGGAATGTGCGCGTCAACTAACCGGAAGCTTCAAAGGACCAAAGACGTCACTTCCTTACATTAACAAATAGCCGTTGAAATGGTCTATATATTGCGACCTCCATTTTCTTTCCAATTTCCTGATGTGTTGAGTAGGAGACATGCCTGTTGCGTGTAAACAAGTTGTATCCTTCCAATTGGAGATCTGATGAAGTACACGATCCGGTCAGGTGCGTTTCCGTAAGACAAAGCACATCCGTGAGTTGCAGCTCATGATGGCATCTGATATCCTCCATGTGAGATGCCAGTCCTTCTGTGTTGTGATGAACGATGGTAAGTGTATGTTCCTGCCTATTTTCCTTTACGTGCTGCAGAAGTGGCATGATTTCTTTGACTCTTGCTCTTTTCATGCTTTCCAAAGAGGCTGTGATTTCAGGATCAGCATATATCTTCTTGTCTTCGAAGTCTGTAATGTGTAATCCATGTAGAGAAGTCATTCTGCTGAGGGCAACGTAGGCCATTCCAGGCATAAGCTAGCTTGATGGGAAACTGTCGACGAACCGCTCCTTTCCTCAGATTCTCTTCAGATCTCTCAATGTAAACCAAGATGTCTTCTTCACCTCGTACCTTTTTGCGATGTTTCTGACCAGCGTTCGGATTGTCGAGTTGAAGTCCTAGCATTTGTACTGTGGTGATTCCATCTTTTGTTTTGGTGACTATGTTTGCAATCGTGCCAAAACAGCCATTGACAATTCCATCTTCTACATCCAGATTCCTGGTTACCATTACACAAACTCCCACTGCTACTTGTATTGTGTCAAGCAAGTCGTCCTTTTTTCCAGTGAGAGATTTGTTTAGTCTCTTCATCCTTCCTGTTTTTGGGTCTTTCCTGTGGTCTTCGGCGTCAATAGTTATGATGTCAGTGAAAAGGGCCTGTACAGTCTCTGTATTGTACTTGTGGACTTCTTTGTTGGTGGCAAATATGTGGAGAGCATCACGCGGGCAGTCTTCGGGCTTCTTCACAGCCTGGAGTAACAAAGCTCTATCATCTTCCCTGAGAGCTTCAGCCTTCTGCTTCACTCGTAGTCGGTTCAACAGTTCAGTGAAAGCGAGGTCTTCTTTCTGGCGCAAGATCTCTGTGAGGGTGATGATTTGAAAATTGTCTTTCCAGAAGTCCAGCACATCCTCTTCATACACGCAGAGCGGTTTGGCTTTACTTAGCGGCGGCAGTTGATAATAATCCCCTACGACGAGGCAAGAGACTCCTCCAAAAGGTTTCTTGCTTCCTTTGATCTGCTGAAATCTCCAGTTTACGTAAGTAAACAGGTCCTTTGAAATCATTGATACTTCATCGATGATGAGAATCTCCACGTCGCGTAATCTTGCTCTCACTTCATCTAGAGCGTTCCCAAGTCCTTGATAAGGTGGCTTCAGACTCCTTGGCAGTTTTAAAAGGGAATGCAGCGTTTTACCAGAGATGTTGAATGCTGCCGTTTCAGTAAACGCAGACAAGAGCACCGTGGGCACGGATAGATCCCCTTCTTCCCGTAGTCAAGGGAGTTGTTGCAGAATCTTGGTTGCTTCCGAGTGTATGCACTTGATGACATGTGATTTCCCACAACCAGCACCGCCTGACAAAAAGTAAAAAAAACTGCTCCGGATTATGACCCCAAACACGCTTCTGACACCACTGGCGGACAGTGTAAAAAATGGCTGCCTGTGTCTCATTTAGACTCCTAAACATCTTCCTCATAAACCTGTGAAATTTCTGTAACAGTATTTCTCAGTGATCTATGTTTTATGCCAAATATGAAGTCAGATGTATCTTATTAATTCCCAAATTAAGCCTTTTGCATAACTGAATTGATATTTTGATGCTGGGAAAGGCATGGCCCCGTAAACCATAGTTAGTGCTAACTGTCCTCATAAGTACTATATGCCAGTATGTGTCTGTGTGTGTGTGTGTGTGTGTGTCTGTGTGTGTTTTTGTGTGTGTGTGTGTGTGTGTGCATGTGTTTGAGAAAGTGACAGTTGAGATTCCACAAACATACCTCCATTGTAAGTCAATGGGACTTTTTTGCCCGCTTTTTCACCCACTGTGTGAACATCGTAGGTCTGTTTGCTTAGAAAAAACATAGCACACCTCTCCTCAATGAGCCGGTCGATTTGACACCTCATTCATGGGTTTATGACCAACGGTGTGGGAGGAGTAGCAAAAAAGTAGTAATTTATTTATTTTGCATTTTGTTTTTTTATGCCATTTATATCATATATTTGATAGTTATGAATAGACTTTTGTATTTTAAATGGTAGAAAATCCTGTTTTTGACCTCAAAATAAAGCACTTCCCCTCTGTACATGGCTGTGGGGACGAGCAGTTTTGTGGTGCTTGGAATTCTTTATAATTAATTAAAAACAAATATTAATTAAAAACCCTAAAATGTATTTCAATTTTATATTTCTGTAAAGTCTAGGGACAGAAAAGTGGATGTTTCTGTAGAATGATCCATCTATTGATGACTGGTGGATTATTTTCTGTCATTTGAAAGACGTTTGTGATCCCTTGATGTTGTCCTATATGGTGAATTAATTCATGAGATTATTTATTTTTGGTTGTTTTTTTGTTGTTAACTTTAAAATGCTTTGAATAAGCAAGACACAGTGAAAAGAAACAAGTCCCATTTTGAGTTAAATTAAAGAAAAAAACTGTTTTTTCAATTGTAAGAGTGTGGTTAGTTTGTTTTGTACTGTTCTGTGAAGTATGATTTGAGTTAACGGGCACAGCTAGAATCACTACGTCACATCTCCATCAACAGTTATTAGTCAAATAAGTAGAGACAGAAACAGACACCGGAGAACAGGAAGCTCTTTAATATACAAAAACAATACAGTCATCTATACGACACACTTCTACAAAAACACACAATAGTATTACAGCTACCTGCTTATCAAACTCTTCAGATTGCCATGTCATTTTCTAGTGCTGCTTAATATTTGATACTTTTATAAAGTTCACTTAGTACACCTCTAATATACTCCACTTTAATCATGCACTTAACATCAGGAGAGCTGAGATTACAGACCTGAGACAGCTGTTTTTAGGAATAGTTTACCCCCAAAAATGGTCTGATCATTGACATAAATGACATTTTCATTTTGAGTGAACTATCCCTTTAATATTACAATTATTTATTTGAAATGAGCAAATGTACCAGAAATGTACATGCATAGGGAAAATCAGCTAACAAGCATAAATATCATAATAGATTATACTAGAAATTAAGTGTGCTTGTGATGTAAAAATTGACACTGACTTATAGCTGAGTGTTTTTCAGCTCTATATTCAGCAGCAGGTCAAACTGAGCTGCAGGTGTTCAGTGAATGAGATGCAGGCTTCTCAGCTGAAATACAGCACACTACAGTACAGCAGCTGCTCTGTGGATTCACTACAGAGTGTTCGTCCTGGTTGTGATTCCATCTCTGATGTCTACAACAGCAACGAACAGACTTTATCATATTACGAACATCAGGCCTTATGAGCAAGTACAGCACACAGTCGGCAAGAGGATTCAAATATAGGAGCAATCGTGTATAGTACAAAGATTTCATAACAGCAGATCTGTTATAGGAACTATAATAGTGATACTCTTCAATCAATGACATAATCACATAAGGCAGAATGAGAAATGTGTAAGTCAACAGCACCAGGAACAAACTGCCCAAAATTAATTTGCGTTTGAAAGCAGTCAGTGATATTGAGTGAGAAAGACCTCGACAAGTGCCAGCAAAACAGATAATGACAATGGGGTAGGGTATTAAACATGCTATAAACAGGGGTAGAGCTTTAAAATGAATATATGGGGGGTCTATTTCTGCAAAGATCAGAGGCACAAACCAGACGATCACAGAAATAAAACAGGAGAGTTTGAGTGACTGGTGAGATCTGTACCAGATAGGATGAGAAACCAGAAGATATCGTTCAAAAGCAACACATGCCATAAAATACAGACCCGCAATCAAAGAACAGTGAAATGCACCACGCAGAAGCGGTGTTGAAGAGGTAATTGTTGATATTAACAAACAAATGAACTGAATGAGATCTGAAAGTATCAAATTACTAACAAAAACTGAAGCAGCAGGCCGAGATTTGATGATGAAACACAAGCCAATCAGAGTTAAGATCATGACTGGAATCTCAACGACTGAAAGAACACGGATAAACACAAGACGTGCATAATCAAGTGAATAATTATCTGATGCAGTTGAGTCATTGATGCTGGTGTTATGTTGTGCCATTGTTTCACAAATTCCTGAGAGGAAGCAGTAAATAACAAACCAGTCATTAGTTTTAATATGCAAGAAATGCTTTAATTTCTCATTGTAAAATTTTATTATTTGTAAAAACAGATGGTCTAACATGTTTCTTCTGTATAATGTTGTAATTCAAATGGGTCATGTGTGATGTTACAGGGATAGTTCACCCAGAAATGAACACCGTGTCATCATTTACTCACCTCATGTTGTTTCAAACCTGAACAATTGTTCATCTTCTGAACACAAATAAAGATATTTTGAATGAATTCTGAGAGATTTTGATCTGTCACTATGAGGTAAGGTCAAACATGACTATTATTTCCAGCAGTTTCTCTGAGGGGAAATATTAAAGCGGATTATTAAAGAGAAGTCCTAACTGCTTTATCTCCGTGTTTTTCTCTCTTTTACAGGCTGAGAGAAACAATCCGTCTCTATACGCTGAGCTATTGTTGCTGTTACTTTCTGAACTCCAGATTGAGTTTTAAATTCATTATTGAAGGAGACTGTAGTTTATTAATGTAATGTTGTAATTGTAGATGTGTGTTTGTGTGAATGCTGTGTGTGTGTTGAGCTCTGCGCGAGCATGAAAACACAACTTCTGGCAAAGCAGTAAACTCCGTCTCTCACTAAAATCACACTAATATTACATTCAAACGTTCCTGACACATTTCTTACTTGTTATTGAGCTCTTGTTTATGAAACTCTGGGCTTTTAATCAAATATTCATGTGTATATGGATAGTTTACAAATAATAATTGGACTGTGTCGTATGGTGTGACAGCAAAAATGTAGAAAAAAAAACTACAAATAACTTGAGAAAAATGTATCTTCATTCTTAGAGTTACAAATAGCATGAGAGAGGTTAATCTTCAATGTTAGAGTTTATTTTATTTTATATGAAGGTAAAATAAAGCCATAAAGATTTGCATGCGCAGGGTAAGATTTGTGAAAGTGTACATAAGACTGTAAGCGTAAATTAAATTTGCATGCGCAAGAGAAGCTTTGTAAAGCTGTAAATCGCATTTCAAGCGCAAGAAAAAATGATTTGCAGCATTTTGCTGTTACTTATAAGTGTAATTCATGTATTGTGAAATTGCATCTTCATGCTAACACAAAATAAATATGATTTGGCACGGTTTTTTTCGCCAAAATACGGTCCAAAGCACTGCAAGCCTGTGAACAGTGATTTGCAAGCGAACTGTAAAACGGATTGAACGCGTAGAACCAATCTGTATGTGTAAAAAAACAGACTGTCAAATGTCTAAATGACTTGAGTATGTAGGGCAAAACGTTCCTGAAATAATCCGATATGTACAGCTCCGTCTTTCTTTTATCTGCGCTTACAGTTTTGGCAGATTCTCTCACTGAGTTTTGCAAGCGTGAGGGAGAGGGCGGGGCCACCTTCTCTTTGTAGCCAATCAAATGAGGCTCTCGCTGACTCTCCATTCACTCTTATCTGATTGGTTCAAATAAACACATCATAAGCCAAGACATTTATCTTCATTTAGTTTGACGTTCTCCATACTTTTAACGTACACATACAGTAAAAATAAATAAATAAATACCAACTTAAATAAAACATGATATTTTATAAGCAGTGTTCCTTTAGGCTAGACTCCCACGTGTTCATACTGAATTACGAGCTGGTGTTAACATTATTTGGTTTGGTTTTGCTTTACATTGAAATTTCATAATCTGCTTACACCACTGATGTTAAACTTTATAATTAACATGTGACAATGCTCAATACTATGGTATCAGAGTGCTACACTTTGTAAAACCTTTTTTTGCCAATAAAGCTACTTTTAAATCTGAATTTGTCAGTTTTTCAAACCATGTCTCTGTTTATGGTAACACTAAATTGTGTATTTTAAAATTTCAGTTTTTTTTCTGATTACTTTCATGTGATCGATCAAGCTATTATATGAAGCAAGAATGAGTAACAAAATGCGTTCTTTGTGTCCAGATTTGACTAATGTAATAACTTTGATAAATATGTATTTAATCATGTCTAAATATATATCCTAATTCAAGTAACTAATTAAGTTCCCAGCCACACAGCCATATTTATGTGTTTATATATAGAGAGCTAAACAGTCATCTAGTGGTTACACGATGGTATTACAGATGATAAATAGTGAATTAGTTACAGATAAATATTTAATGAATATTTTAGTAATATTTTGTAAAGTCCCCTTAAATTACAACATTTAAAGAATGTTTAAGAACATTACAAAAACTATTACTGTTGCTTCTGTTGGTTCAATTATTATTGAACCAAATTTTTGTTAAAAAATGTAACCATCCCTGATCAGTAGACAGGTGAAATTCTGCATGTATTAGGCTAGTGCAGATACTAGTCCTTCTTTAATTATCATCAGAATTACAATATACTAAATATATCATATAGCCTGTTTAGGAGGAGAAGGATACTACACAGCTCGAAATTCAGTATGAACACATAGCCTAATAATCTCACACATCTCTGTTACAGCTAACACAGCCGTATGCATAATGCACATATTATGCCGCACATAGGCTCTCAACAACAATGACGGCTGATCAACAATTTCAACAGTAGGCTAGATTAGTGTGGGTTAAATGCAGAGTAAATTTCCCTACATCATGGTCAGTAAAAGTAATCCGCCAATACACAGTTCACTATGCACATTTACGTCAAATGACGACGCAACCAAAGCAGCAAAACCGTACAAACGCTGGACATCCACAGACTACACCACAGTATTATCAACACACCACCTACTCCTCCATAACAATGTGAATGAGACAATACTCATCAAATAATAACGCACTCTCCTGTCACTTATATATAAATAAAGTCCCTGAGTCTATCATTCCATGCCCCTTTACTCGGATTAAAAAATAAACACGCCAACAAAATAACTTGTGCTCGATGCTAGCTGTTAGCCACTCATAGCACTTGAAATGGGGCATAAAAACTTAGATCGGCAACAAGATCTGGTGTAGGCGCCGATGACTGCGGCTGTCATTTTCTTTTCATTGAGCTTCACTTGTTGGAAATCCCTGACTAAAGGGGCGGTTTAACGCTGGGGTTAACACTGGGCACGTCGCTAGACCCAGAGGGCGTACTGTCACTGAACGTCAAAATTTGATTGGCTGATGATTCTGTCACTAATGCTTGTAATAAATCAGATGTGACGTCTTTCAACAAAAGGGTAGCACTATCTTTTTTTTTTTTATGTAGGATATTCCAGTTCATCCTCAACTAAACTAATCATAGGCAATTTGTGGACATCACACAAATGAAAATGATACCTAAATAATCAATAAGCATTGTTCACACAATTGTATTTTTTATAGAGCCGGCAGAGAAGGCCCTGCTTCCCCTGACGGCCCACCACTGCTGTCAGACAACATCACCAAGATGCTATAAACCGCAGGACTAGTCAGTCAAATCTCACACATACACAACTGCTTCATAAGTTTGGGTTGCTATCATTTTTTTATGTTTTTGAAAGTCTTTTATGGCAACCACAGTTTAAAGTATGAAATGAATACAATTTACTACTATTTAAAATAAGTGTTTTCTATTTGAATATATTTAGAGGAGTAATTTATTCCTGTGATGATAAAGCTGTATTTTCAGCATCATTATTCCAGTCTTCAGTGTCACATGATCCTTCAGAAATCATTCTAATATACTGATTTGCTTCTGAAGAAATATTTCTGATTATTATCAATGTTGAAAACAGCTGTGCTGCTTCATTTTTTAAAACAGTACAGTGTTTATTTAAAACAGAAATGTTTGCTCTAACTTTTGATAATTGATAAGACATAGATAATCAGAAATGTTTCTTTAGCAGCAAATCAGCGTATCAGTTTGATTTCTGAAGGATCATGTGACACTGAAGACTGGAATAATACAAATTAGCTTAGATCACAGAAATAAATTACATTTCACCATATATTCACATAGAAATCTGTTGTGTTAAATTGTAATAATATTTCACAATATTACTGTTTTTACTTCATTTTGATCAAATAAATGCAGCCTTGTTGAGCAGAAGAGACTTCTTTCAAAGACATATAAAAATCTTACTGACCTCATACATTTAAGAGTTGTGTAAATGACAAATATGATGTTCCACCCACTTAAATGATACTGTGTGGCATGTGTAGTCCATTCTAAAGAGACGGCCTGTTCCTCAAATAATGAGGCAAAATAATACATTTACTAAGGGATCACATGAAACACTTCATCAATAAACTGATTTTTGAGAGCATTAGTGGCAGTGTGCTGATTTGTGTTTATCGATAGAGGAAGTGTTTCATGTGATTGAGCACCAGCCTGATGTTTTTGGATGAGCACATATTACACCTTCTTGTGATTAAATTAAATTTATAGCAAAATAAGCACAAATAGGGGCAGCAGCAGCAGCTGTGGGGCTTGGTCTGTAGTGAGGTCACACAATTCTAATACCAAGGATTTATCAAAATCCACTGAAGGAAGTAGAGCTTTTTGGTATTTTACATTGAAATAGCCTTCCTGATAATATTTGGGGCTCGGACACTCTTTTCTGGTCCATGCTCTCCCGGTCAACCACCACTAGAGGTCACCCGTTCACCACATTTACTTTTTCACTCACAACACACTGGACTCCATTTCCCACAATCCACTGCACTGACGACACGCACAGCTGTTCACTATCTCGCCCACACCTGATTACCAATTCACAATCACTATCACTCTCTATTTAAGCCTGGGACTTGCTTTTGCTCAGGGCCGAGTATTGTTTGCATTTATCACTCACCTAGCGATAGCACTTTACAGAGCCATTGTCTTAGTCATAGCCTTAGTCTTGCCTTGTTTTCCTGCCGTGTCTGACCCTGCCGGTGTTTCCTGGATTTACCCTTTGCCTCTGCCGTTTGGACTCTGTTCGCTCCCTGTTTGGACTATTGCTATCGCTTCTGGATTATCTCTCTGCCTTGCCCCTTTGGATACTGTTCGCTGATCGTCGACCCACACTTGCTCCACGGATTGCTTTGTCTTGCCTCCACCATACCTGTCTGCTGTTGTTTGACCCTGCCTGCCTTAACTATGTTTTATAATAAAGCTCTGCATATGGATCCGCACGTCTCACGTCTCGTCAGCCCTGTTACATTAATAATGTTGAAGAATAATGTTTAACTGAACACAAAACTAGAGACTTGTTTAGTAAGATTTTATCATGCAATTTAAAACATTTGAACTGCTTAATGATTGTTTGCCTGGTTTTATTTTGTGTTTATGTAATCTAACACATGACCTATATTCTGAATATTGTGTAATTTAGTAGTAAAATATAGAAATGTTATTATCTTACTGTAGTAAAATATAGAAATATTGTTATCTTACTAACATTACTAAAAAGAGAATGCAAATTATGGAAGCAATCAATATATTGGATAATGTGTTAAATTAGTCTAAAACTGCATATAGACTGTGAGTTCACATGAGCAGTGCTGGAAATTTCCAGAACAAAATGTCAGGTGAGGACATCAAGAACATTCAGAAGGATGAAATAATCTTCAACCAATGGGAGGCCTTATATTTTAAAAAGGGCAGATTCAACAATATTCCACCATTAGATAAAGGACTGGGAGGGCTGCAAAATAATGGTGGCGGGCCAAAAAGATATGGCAAGTAAAAAAATAGAAAGCACCAAGGTCGATACATTGTTGATAGTTAGAGTGGATAAAATGGGGCATATGAACAAACAAAGACTAGAGAGACGGTGAATGTGGCGGCTACTCTCTCGACTTTGTTACTCTGTAATAAAGTCTTCCTTTGACATCTGAACGTTATTTAGTGTTTATGTAATCTAACGCACGACCTGTATTATGAACTGCTGTCGTATGGACATTATTTAGTGTTTATGTAATCTAACGCACGACCTGTATTATGAACTGCCGTCGTATGGACGTTATTTAGTGTTTATGTAACCTAACACAGGACCTGTATTATGAACCGCCGTCATATGGACGTTATTTAGTGTTTATGTGATCTAACGCACGACCTGTATTATGAACTGCTGTCGTATGGACGTTATTTAGTGTTTATGTAATCTAACGCACGACCTGTATTATGAACCGCCGTCGTATGGACGTTATTTAGTGTTTATGTGATCTAACGCACGACCTGTATTATGAACTGCTGTCGTATGGACATTATTTAGTGTTTATGTAATCTAACGCACGACCTGTATTATGAACCACTGTCGTATGGACATTATTTAGTGTTTATGTAATCTAACACACGACCTGTATTATGAACCGCCGTCGTATGAACGTTATTTAGTGTTTATGTAATCTAACGCACGACCTGTATTATGAACCGCCGTCATATGGACGTTATTTAGTGTTTATGTAATCTAACACACGACCTGTATTATGAACTGCTGTCGTATGGACATTATTTAGTGTTTATGTAATCTAACGCACGACCTGTATTATGAACCGCTGTCGTATGAACGTTATTTAGTGTTTATGTAATCTAACGCACGACCTGTATTATGAACTGCTGTCGTATGGACATTATTTAGTGTTTATGTAATCTAACGCACGACCTGTATTATGAACCGCCGTCGTATGAACGTTATTTAGTGTTTATGTAATCTAACGCACGACCTGTATTATGAACCGCCGTCATATGGACGTTATTTAGTGTTTATGTAATCTAACACGTGACCTGTATTATGAACTGCTGTCGTATGAACGTTATTTAGTGTTTATGTAATCTAACACACGACCTGTATTATGAACTGCTGTCGTATGAACGTTATTTAGTGTTTATGTACTCTAACACAGGACCTGTATTATGAACTGCCGTCATATGGACGTTATTTAGTGTTTATGTAATTTAACACAGGACCTGTATTATGAACCGCCGTCATATGGACATTATTTAGTGTTTATGTAATCTAACACACGACCTGTATTATGAACCGCCGTCATATGGACATTATTTAGTGTTTATATAATCTAACACAGGACCTGTATTATGAACCGCCGTCATATGGACGTTATTTAGTGTTTATGTACTCTAACACAGGACCTCTATTATGAACCGCCGTCATATGGACGTTATTTACTTTTACTTACTTACTTTTGTCATTTAGCAGACGCTTTTGTCCAAAGCGACTTACAAATAAGAAAAAGTAACTAAAACTAAAAAGTTACAACTCTATAAATACTATCTACCCACATATTTAAGAAAATAAAGAAATTTAATAAAATTGACACATGCATATAACAACAACATTTCAATAATAAACATATCAATGAAAAAAAATTAAATAAAAAGCTACTACTATCCCTTGCCGGTGTCCCTGCACTAAGTGTTAAATTACGGTGTTAAATACGTAACACTGTATTTAGTGTTTATGTAATCTAACACGTGACCTGTATTATGAACCGCTGTCGTATGGACGTTATTTAGTGTTTATGTAATCTAACACGTGACCTGTATTATGAACCGCTGTCGTATGGACGTTATTTAGTGTTTATGTGATCTAACGCACGACCTGTATTATGAACTGCTGTCGTATGGACGTTATTTAGTGTTTATGTAACCTAACGCACGACCTGTATTATGAACTGCTGTCGTATGGACATTATTTAGTGTTTATGTGATCTAACGCGCGACCTGTATTATGAACCGCTGTCGTATGGACGTTATTTAGTGTTTATGTAATCTAACACGTGACCTGTATTATGAACCGCTGTCGTATGGACGTTATTTAGTGTTTATGTAATCTAACACGTGACCTGTATTATGAACCGCTGTCGTATGGACGTTATTTAGTGTTTATGTGATCTAACGCACGACCTGTATTATGAACTGCTGTCGTATGGACGTTATTTAGTGTTTATGTAACCTAACGCACGACCTGTATTATGAACTGCTGTCGTATGGACGTTATTTAGTGTTTATGTAATCTAACGCGCGACCTGTATTATGAACCGCCGTCATATGGACGTTATTTAGTGTTTATGTAATCTAACACGTGACCTGTATTATGAACCGCTGTCGTATGGACGTTATTTAGTGTTTATGTGATCTAACGCACGACCTGTATTATGAACTGCTGTCGTATGGACGTTATTTAGTGTTTATGTAACCTAACGCACGACCTGTATTATGAACTGCTGTCGTATGGACGTTATTTAGTGTTTATGTAATCTAACGCGCGACCTGTATTATGAACCGCCGTCATATGGACGTTATTTAGTGTTTATGTAATCTAACACACGACCTGTATTATGAACTGCTGTCGTATGGACGTTATTTAGTGTTTATGTAATCTAACACACGACCTGTATTATGAACTGCTGTCATATGGACATTATTTTGTTGTCAGAAAATGGTCTTCTCCAGCGAGTCTCAGTCACCTCTGGCTGATTAAATTCTAATCTTGAAACATGCATTTTCTGTAAACCTACTTTGAAATGTATTGTGAAAAGTGTTATACTTTTACAACATTTAACCATGATTTTACTATAGTAAAACTGTAGCAAGCATGATTGTAGTAACCATGTGTTTTTTGTGTTTTTTTCCAAACCATGGTTTCGATGCCATATTCTACTATAGTAATATTGTAGTAATACTTCCGTAAAACTGTGGTAACCATGACTTAGTAACCATAGTTTTTGAAATCATGGTAAATGTTGTAACTAGGGTTTTACTGCAAATGTTGTAGTAATGGTTGATTTTGTTTTTACTAAGGTTTTATTGCAAATGCTGTAGTAAAATCATGGTTATTTTTCAAAAGACTACAAATAATCATGAATTATCCACTTTTGCTCAAAGCATCTGGTAAATATGAATGTATTTGTACATGTAATATGAATTAAATGAAAATAAAGTTAATAAACCAACTGTTCTTGAGAGTGGTGTGTATTGTTTTATTATAAACCAGCGGGGGCTGCCGTGGGTGGTCCGTAACGATGAGCTAAATGCCGGTGAACCGTGTCCACGCAGAGCAGCCGGTATTTACATCGACATCGACCCGCCGTATGTGTGCTGTTAGGGACCGATACTGGCATTTTCTAAATTGTGCGTATACTATTCTGTGTTATTGTTAAGCCCCACAAAAGCCACAAACACATTATAAAACACCATAAAGTTTTAGTGCACTATATTCCAAGTGTTCCTATTAGAGAAACATGCTGCGAAACACAAGATCCTCATTGATTCTGACACGAGCTTCTGTTTGCCATGACTACTGTGTGCTGATTCATGTTTATCTGTGAATAAAAGACAAAATTAAATCTGTTCAGCAGATGCAGACTGAACCGCTCAATTCATCTGGGTTTCTTTATGAACTCAGATTCATTATCTTTATCTCTCAGATTTCATTAAATATATCTTCAGTTGTGTTCTGAATGTGAAGAAAGCCTTACAGGTTTTGGAACGACGTGACGGTGAGTGAATGATGACAGAATTTACATTTTTAGGTGAAATATCCCTGTAAAATGTTCAAAATACATTATACATTAAAAACCACATACATTATAAAAGGATAAAGGTTAACTTCAAATATTTTATTTCAGAGTTGTTCTGAATATTCAGTACTTCAGCACAACTGCTGGTCTGATATTGCGTTAATAAAATAGTTCAATAAACAAGCAATAAATACTGAACAACTTACATTTATGCCAGAACTTGTCCAGTTGGTTTGTTTGTTTTTCCACAGAGAAGTCAAAGGAGAACGTTCAGCGTTATATTCTCCACTGCAGTGTTTGAAGCACTCTTTACTCACTCAGGATCCACTCCACACCGTAAAAACACTCCAAACGCTGTTGATCTGATGGAGAACATAGTTCAGATACAAACTAAAGTCAATAAACTTTTAGTCCATTTAGTAGGCAAGTTTAACTGTATCATTTCTGATGGAAATAGTGAGATCTTACTGTGATGTAAGGATCAAGACGACTGGGGAAGCTGCAGTGAATGCTGTTTATCGAGTAACAGTTGTAACATACGCTGAAATAAGACGAAAGCGGTGAGTAGAACACAATAACATCAATGACTAATAAAATAAATTGACTTTTCCTGCAGGAATCCACAGAAACAGATGAAGAGCGTACGTGATCCAACTCAGACTAGACAAGAGTTCAGCTCCAACACTAATTAAACAATCAAAGTTTAACGCAGTCAATGTCATATAAATGATTGGTAATGACTAAAATGCTTTCTAGTTTATTGTTCACAGTGTTTTTCACTTCTTTGGTCAAATACGAAACCTGCAAAACAGCTAAGACAGTTATAATTTTAACTGCAGCAAAAGATGGCTCATGATACCCACGACCATTTACACATAAACTAATAATCTGATAAACACAAACCATTCATTTTCAGTTTCATGATTTTTGATGCTGTTCACTTTATTTAAAGCACTTTTGAACGTTTATGATTTATTTTCGTATCTTATTTTAACCAGCTCAGCAATGCTAATGCAAAGAGGAACTAACACGCCATTGCATCAAAGTTATCAACGGCAAGAGTTAAATATGAAGTGTTTTATACCACAGTTTGTCAGAGGGAAAATAATAAATGTTTTTTTGTGATATTCTTTCTCAGTCAGACACAGACAAACAAGTCCGGTGATTTTAGTCTTTTAAACCAGGAGGACGGCTGACAGATCGACCCGACTCTGGAGCCACAGAAACTAAAGCAACAGGTAACACAAACCCACCCATTCACTATATTACAGTAGTTTTAAACTGTGTGTTAATCGTTATTTATGATCCGCTTCGTCAGTTTCATCGAGCATATCCATGTGATGCTGATTAAGTTTACTAATGCAGCCGAAGCCCCGGTAACCTAAACAAAGCAGCTCCAGGAGCATTTATGATGGCTGTTTTGATAACGTTATTTACCATTTCAGACTGATATTTGCTCCTCATGTTTTTAATTTAATAAACTCATACTTGCATATGTTTTTAAATCAATGTTTTCAGAGCAAAGGCAGCGTGGAGTGCTGGGATGTCAAAGACAACAAGATGCCTGCAATACTACGAGCCTAAAGTGAAGTAAAATTCACATTGATTTCATTGATGGGTTTTACTGTTATGCGAGATGTTAACCATCACTTTCTGAAAGGTTATTTCAGTATATTTCTTCATTTTTGGATGAATTGCTATTTTTGCAAATGTAGCAGCACAAATGGTTCTTCTGAAGCAGTACAATATTTTAGACTGAGATTTAAATCTCTCCCCTGCAAACGCCCTGGCGCGAACCTTTGTACTGCTCCGTAGGCGTTGGGTATAATCGGGTGGATCCATCCACACGGTCTCTCCAGGACAAGCCGGGTAAACAACCCGGTCACAGGAACAACCCGGCGCAGTGTAGTCACCCGCCGCGTCCAACTCCGATGTGCTTCAAAGAATTTCTTTAGTTTAACAGCGACGCCTCCACGGCATCCTCTTTTCCGGCGACGTTTTTTCCGCAGAGGATTGTTAGGAAAGCGTCATAGTTCACTGGGAATATTTGCCAACACAGGAGGCGGGGAATGATCTGAACTTGAGTAATCAATAATTTGTGCTTCATCTGCAGTTGATTTAATGAGTAGTAGCTGATTCCGGTCATAGCTCAAGAGTGCGGCAACTTGTTGAGTTAAACAAGCAAGCCAAACCAATAATATCATGTGAACACAGACAAACAATGCCCCAGCCCGACGGCCAGCCACACACATCGGCGCCATCTTAGCTTCGTGATCCAAGGTCACAATTACTCACAATTCTGAGATATAAACTCGCAATTCTGACTTTTTTTCTCGCAATTGCGAGTTTATATCTCGCCAGAAACCTGGTGTAGTGAAAGTGAAAGTGAAGTGACATGTGGCCAAGTATGGTGACCCATACTCGGAATTCGTGCTCTGCATTTAACCCATCCAAAGTGCACACACACAGCAGTGAACACACACACCACACCGTGAACACACACCCGGAGCAGTGGGCAGCCATTTATGCTGCGGTGCCCGGGGAGCAGTTGGGGGTTCGGTGCCTTGCTCAAGGGCACCTCAGTCGTGGTATTGAGGGTGGAGAGAGCGCTGGACATTCACTCACCCCACCTACAATCCCTGCCGGCCCGAGACTCGAATACGCAACCTTTGGGTTTCAAGCCCGACTCTCTATCCATTAGGCCACGACTGCCTGAGTGCTTGAGTCAAAACCAGAACACACACACACACACACACACACCTAACTTCAACACATTCCTGAGCAGGAATCAAAGCTTCCCTCCTGCCCTTTATCATAAACAAAGTCAAACAGGGCAAACGACCTCGGCGTCTAGAAAAAGTGGCGCCACATACTCCCTGGCTTTCCTTGTTCATTAACGCCGTAATTCAAGGAGGGTATCTCGAAGAAGAAGGTTTTTACAGCCGACCCAGGACTAAGACAATTCCCAGATCTCCACAAAAAACTGACATTATGACCGTGCGTTATCAGCACATTCCAGGAGCGCGCCGTTTTTGCTCCCTATCAGACACAGAGCTCAAGTATTTCTAAAAGGGGCAAATTATACTATACTCTGCTATTAAAGCAATATACACTATATACAATATATTTACAACATGTATTGAGGTTGTTTTCATGTCGTTTTAAAAAAAACTTGCTATGTTATTGGAACTTATGATATTGTTGTAATCTTTTGAGGCATAATATTCCTGATCACTATTTGTTCATTTTCACATGATTGATGTGGTTATTGAGAATTAAGGATTGTTTCATCTATGGCTTAAACCATGTAATGGATACAATTGATATATGTGTTTTGGTTATGTAAAAAGACGTGGTGTTTGGTTTCGGATGAAAGCTGATTTTGTTAGTAATAATATGGTGTGGATAAATATGATCTTTTCTCACAAGGTATGGTCATAATATGAATAGAAATCTGCTGTCAATAAGTTCTTAAATATGATAAAATAACTGAACGGATAATGTATGCACGGAAAAAAACAAAAGGCTGTGTGGGGCGGAGCTCCGACCTACAGAGACACTTGCGATTGGATCAAACGCCCCACAGGAAGAATCCGATTGGGTCAGGCGCCGTGGGCGGATCCCAAATCGGCCCGTTAAAAAACATACCCAACTGTGTCTTCAGGTTGGGAGTTGGAAAACTGGAAAAGAGAAGCTTAAGCTCAACTCGCTCGTCTCTGCTTGCTCACATGCTGAAAAGCGCTTCTTGCCACTAACATCACGGCCGAGCATTGCAACAGCGATTAAGACTCAGTTCAACTTTGAGAGAAACTAACATCTGAAGCCAAAGAACTGAAACGATTTCCTAAGAGCGTCATCAAGTTAGAACGAAGCCAACCAACCACTGAAGAGTGTTCTCGTGACAACGACCTACCAAGCTGCCAATCCGCGCACGGTCCGTCTCGAACAGGGAAAGGACTGAACTCAACTGAGGGCAAAGTAAGGCAAAATCTCCTAAATCGGCTGAATCTGGTTGTATTTATCTTTTAAGAGTAAAGATAAAAGAGTTCCATGCTTGTGAATCCCTCAGGTTGAAGTAAAGCATTCGTGAGAATGAACAGTAGAACTTAAAACTCTCTTCAGATCAAAACAACTCGCTCCTATATGTGTGTATGTTTAAGTCTTCTGTGTTGTGTTGTCTAGTTTAGTATTGTGTTAGAGTAGTAAATAAACTTTGATTCTATTAAGAAATCTCTTGTCTGTTGCTATGTGATTTTTCAAATCTTAATTACTTGCCAAAATGATCGCGTTACCTACGCTCATGAATTTGATAACTAACTATTTGGTTTGTTTTATCGTTGGCCGCGAATAAGATAAACACAATTGTTAAAAAAAATAACGTGCTGATTTTAATGCTTGCTGGACAAGTCGTTAATAAGGTATTGTTAACAAGGTATAAGTTGGACATTCTGATTAATATCAGTTAATCATATAAATATCGAATCTTAAGAGTGATTCCCTAAAAGCTAAAATAAATAGTAGTAGATTCACTACACCGGAGTCCAGGCCCGCATTTATCTCAGCATTTATCCAATGACCGTCTAGTTTCGAAGCACTGAAAAAAACTGTTCAAAGCAGCCCCATTGAAGTCAATGGACGCTAGGCTTCAACAGGGAAATACACTGTGACGCTACGGGAATGTATGAGAAGGAAATCGAGTCAGCTGACCTGCTATATGTAGCTAATTCCGAACGAACTGGTCTTCGAGATGAACGTGTTCTAACGCATTTTTAGTCAATAAAATGTTAACACAATAGTACATATTTGACCATTAATTTTTTGACATTATAGGGGAAGCCGAGCTTCCTTTGCAGTCTTAAAGAAATCCCCACTGCCACTCTCGTGTTACAATAATAGGCTCTTTACTTGACAGCTGTTATTAAAATAACGCGATAGAAGCTGCCTCAAACTCAGAACTATAAAGAAATGAAGAATGTTTTGTCTGAAAGCCCGGTGGTAATGGTACTGTCCAACCGCGAGTGCAAAACACAGAAATAAAGAATAATGAGTCATTTTTATGTTTGTTCAAAAATCATATTCGGACGCAACATTCATTTAGTTCAATATATAGTTAATCTATATCAAATTGAACAAAGCACTGCAAAGCCTTACACGGAGAGTGGTTTGCTATGGTGCGAGAAAGTCAGAGTTGTGAGAAAACTCGCAATTGCGAGAAAAAAAAGTCGGAATTCTGAGAAAAAAAGTCAGAATTGCAAGAAAAAAAGTCAGAATTGCGAGTTTATATCTCTGAATTCTGAGAAAAAAAAATCAGAATTGCGAGTTTATATCTCTGAATTGCGAGTTTATATCTCGAAATTGCGAGTTTATATCTCCGAATTGCGAGTTTATATCTCCAAATTGCGAGTTTATATCTCAGAATTCTGAGAAAAAGTCAGAATTGCGAGTTTATATCTCCGAATTGCGAGTTTATATCTCTGAATTGCGAGTTTATATCTCAGAATTCTGAGAAAAAAAGTCAGAATTGCGAGTTTATATCTCAGAATTCTGGGAAAAAAAGTCAGAATTGCGAGTTTATATCTCCAAATTGCGAGTTTATATCTCTGAATTGCGAGTTTATATCTCAGAATTCTGGGAAAAAAAGTCAGAATTGCGAGTTTATATCTCCGAATTGCGAGTTTATATCTCAGAATTCTGAGAAAAAAAGTCAGAATTGCGAGTTTATATCTCCGAATTGTGAGTTTATATCTCAGAATTGCGAGTTTCTATCTCAGAATTCTGAGAAAAAGTCAGAATTGCGAGTTTATATCTCCGAAATGCGAGTTTATATCTCCGAATTGCGAGTTTATATCTCAGAATTGCGAGAAAAAAAAGTCAGAACTGTCCAAGTCATGTGTCTTGTTTCCCATTGATTTGTTCATGTCATGTGACCCTCCTTGTTTGTTATAAGTAGCCATGTCATTGCCTTTGTATAGCCGTTCGAGGAAGGCTTTATGAGCAAGCGGAATCCTCTGCCCCTGGTCGCTCCCACTTCACAGCTGACTGCAATTCCCTTCACTGTCCGCGTTTTGATTTCGGCAAATAGGTTTGGGTGAATGCAAACAATGTAATTATCATGAGCACAACATCCAGCTAGGCAAGAAAACATGCAATCTACCAGAGGGATAATAAAAATAATTAATAATAATAATTTGTTACATTTATATAGTGCTTTTCTGGGTACTCAAAGCACTTTACATAGAAGGGGGAATCTCCTCAACCACCACCAGAGTGCAGCATCCACTTGGATGATGCGACGGCAGCCATATTGTGCCAGAACGCCCTACACACCAGCTTACTGGTGGAGAAGAGACAGAGTGATGAAGCCAATCGATGTATGGGGATGATTAGCATGACTTCTTTCACAGGCCAGTGGTTTGTGTAATGTGTGTGACATTTTTTGTATCACATTAAAATTCCATTTAGAATAATTGTACATAAATAGCCTACGTTAAGCAAACAAATTATTATTTTTTTCTGAGAACCTTTTATACACGTTGTACACATACTTAACCGCAGACATGGAAATGATGTACAGGATGTTGTACAGTACAAATATTTTGAGCATCCCTTATTCTGTCCCTTATTTTCCTATAAAGACTAACAATTATTCCTTATTTTCCTTTATGGCATCTCTAGTTATATTGTTAGGCAAAGTTTAAATTGTGTGATTTTTTTAAATATATTTTTAACTACTTGGTCTGTAATGAATAAATTTTTAAAAATAAAATGAACAAAACGCTCTTTGTGGTGAAATGAGCATTGTGATAAGACGATCTTGAGGCTTAGGGGAGAGCGGGGCACAAAGTAACACTTTATGACTTTCTCAAATTGTGTAAATTGTACATTTCTACTTTGTGTTCAGAGTATAATTTTTTATCCACAGTAATTTCACACTTGTCTAGTACAAACATGTTGCTTTGTTTCATAAATACAGTGTATCCGTTTTTCTTTATTTACCCTCAAAAATTGGAAGTGAATTGTGACAACATGCCCCGTAGGTGGGGTACATTGTAACAGCTGAGGGGCACGTTGTAACATGACCATATGACACCCTAAAATGTTATCTGATCTTATGAAAAAAATATACAAGACAAACTAAAATATTTTGTCAATAAAATAAAATAATTATTTTAAATAAAATAATGTTGTTTTTTAATAATTAAAAGTAATCTGATTTTTGAGTTTGACAATGAACATATTGCAACCATGCCTGGGACGGCTCATATAAACGAGCCAAAATGCTTTCCATATCTTGAAATAATACTTTCTGAACATTAAACAATGATTGTCAGTCTTTATTCACCCGTTTCTTGTCGTTTCTCATTAAAATGTATTAAAGTAAATAGTGTAAATTACATCTCTACTGTCATAGAATAGCACGTCAGGGCAGATTGTAATGCAGTGTTATAATTTACCCCATCTGTGCAACTTTAATTTAAACCGGTTAGTGTCTTCTGCTAGTTATCGAAGCATTAAAAAAACTATTTAAACTGATAAATAACAGATTGGAGATTAAAATAATAGCAGATTTGTCTCATTTTAAATTAGTAATAAAAACAGATGAAAAATTTACTTAAGCCAGAAATGTAATTTTACTATGGTAAAATAAATGTTCAGCGAAATCTTCAAAAGACTTTTGAATTTTGGCACACTTTTTTTCTCTATATAATGTTAATATGGTAACTAGTAAATATTGTAAATTTGGTTATGCTAGCATGTGTGGAAATATTTAAAAAACGTGTGTTACAACTAACCCCGCGTTACTTTGTGCCCCGCGCTGCCCTACTACTGAGCAATTTTCCCTCAACCTGCCGTCGCTACTTTATATGTTTATCTTTTTACTGTCAACGGTGATTGGCAAAGCAGAATAATAAGGCCAGTGATTCCCGTCCAATCAAATCGCGCATAGAAATCTTGCATCAGACAGACTTCAAGACACCTGGCACCAATTTAGTTTAATCATGGAGGAAGAGGAGGGAGAAAGCGTGATGGATGCTTCAACGTGCAACAGCTCAAATACAGCACTACTACTGATTGTTGGACCGCACGACACCGGAGTTACATCGGTGTAACCGCATACTGGATTGATGAATCTTCACTAGAAAGAAGATCTGCTTCCAATGCCTTTAGACGCTTGAAAGGATCACATACATTTGATTTGCTTGCAGGGACCCTGGATGACATCCACTCGGAATATGGCATCTCAGAAAAAAATTGTCAGAACAACAACTGATAGTGGATCAAATTTTATTAAAGCATTTAAGGTGTATGGCGAACCAAGTCAGCAAGAATTGATTAGTGCTGACTCTGCTGAGGCAGTGACACTGGAGAGTGAGGAAGATGCGGAAGGAGTTGAGGTTTAGGACACCTATTCTATTTTAAACACTAACAGTGGGGTATCATGGAGTATCATCTACCCAAACATCAGCGTTGCGCTTGTCATCTTCTTAATTTGGTGGCTACTGTGAATGCTTCCAAGGGCAGAGGACAGCAGTGAGGTATATAAGAAGCTTACCCATTCAACGTTTGCGAAATGCCAGGCATTATACAATAAAACCAGCCGGTCTGCCATCAATGCTGAGATCGTCCAAGAAGAATGTAAGCTGCAGTTCATTCAGCCCAATCACACAAGATGGAATTCAGTGTACAATGCGGCAGAAAGGGTAATGCGGATCCTAAAGGAGCAGGCAGAAGCATCACTTCGGAATGTATGTGCAGCATTCAAAATTAAAATGTAAGTCTGTTTGCTCACTCACATTGTTCTAATTAGTGTTTTTGATTTTGACGTGGGGTGTGTTTTTTTTTTTTTTTTTAATAGGTTAAATCTTGCTGAAGTTTCTTACCTCTCTGAATACTGCGTTGTAATGAAGCCTGTATCCATGGCCTTGAACATCCTTCAGTCCGAAACAAACACCATCTACCTTCTTGATTCCAGTTAGTGTTCAAGTTCAAGTTCATTTTATTTGTATAGCACATATACAACAGCCAAACAGGCTGAACAAAGTGCTTTACAGAAGATACCACATACACAGAAAAACAGACCAGACAAAATTTAATATAACCCGATTTAAAAAAAAAAATAATAATAATAATAATAAGCCATATCACAGTAGTCAATACACTAAGGAAAACAAATACGTTTTTAGCAGGAACTTAAAAACAGACAGTGAAGGGGCCATTCTAATCTCTAGAGGCAGAGCATTCCAAAGTCGAGGCCCTGCCACTGCAAATGCACGCTCACCTCTGCGCTTAAGCCTAACGTGAGGGACTACCAACAAAGCCTGGTCACAGGATCGAAGGCTTCTGGACGGAGTGTAGGGATGAAGAAGTTCAGAGAGGTAGACAGGTTGTGAAGGCTAGGTTGTGAAGGGATTTATATACAAAAAGTAAAATTTTAAAATCTATTCTCTGACAAATCGGCAACCAGTGTAAGGATCTAAGAACCGAGGTGATGTATTCATATTTACGACACTTTAAAAGAAGTCTGGCCGCAGCATTCTGAACATTCCCAGAACAGCATTCTGGGAAGTCGTGGCCTAATGGTTAGAGAGTCGGACTCGTAATCGAAAGGTTGCGGGTTCGAGTCCCCGGCCGGCAGGGAGTGTAGGTGGGGGGAGTGAATGTACAGCGCTCTCTCCACCCTCAATACCACGACTGAGGTGCCCTTGAGCAAGGCTCCGAACCAGCATGGCTGCCCACTGCTCCGGGTGTGTGTTCACGGTGTGTGTGTGTGTGCATTTGTTCACTACTCACTGCTGTGTGTGTGCACTTGGATGGGTTAAACGCAGAGCACCAATTTCGAGTATGGGTCACCATACTTGACAATACGTCACGACTTTAACAAGCTGAAGACGTGCAATTTGACCCTTAGAAATACCGCAGTATAAAGAATTGCAGTAATCTAGACGAGATGTAACAAAAGCGTGAACAGCCATTTCTAAAGTTTTAGGAGTGAGAAAATTTTTAATTTTAGACAGTAAGCGAAGTTGATAGAAACTGGATCCGATAACAGAGGAGATATGTGTATCAAATTTTAAATGCTGGTCAACCAGAACTCCTAGGTTCCGAACCCGAGAGGATCTAAAAACAGATAAACTTTCTAACTCGGGGCTAATACACAGAGTTCTCATTGGGACCGAAAACAATTACCTCGGTCTTGTCTTCATTTAGGAAGAGGAAATTTTGGGCTAGCCATATTTTAACCTCCTCTAGACATTGCAGAAGAGAAGTAATCGCAGTGGAATTGTTTCTTTTGATTGGTAAATAGATCTGAGTATCATCTGCGTAGAAATGAAAAGACACGCCATGTTTACGCAAAATAGAGCCCAGAGGTAGCATGTAGAGAGAAAATAGAGAGGGAGCTAAAATAGAGCCTTGAGGAAGGCCACAGGTCAGAGGTGCAGGAGAAGAGGTAAAATTGCCCAGTTTCACTAAAAACTTTCTGTCCGACAGGTAAGACTGAAACCATTTCAGGACGTAAGCTTTTAGACCTACCCAAGACTCCAGTCTAGATAATAGAGAGGAGTGGTCTACGGTATCAAAAGCGGCCGACAGATCTAAAAGAATAAGAACCACAGAGTCTCCGGAATCAGTGGAGAGGTAAATATCATTTAACACTCTCAACAGGGCAGACTCAGTGCTGTGAGCAGACTTAAAACCCGATTGAAAAACCTCATAAATGCAGTTACTTGACAGAAAACATTGAAGTTGATTCAGCACAATTTTTTCCAAAACTTTAGAAATGAAAGGTAAGACAGAAATTGGCCGAAAATTTTTTAGGACAGAGGAATCCAGTGAAGGCTTCTTGAGCAGAGGAGTGACCGTAGCCACTTTAAGATTTGCAGGAACAGAGCCAGTTTGGAGACACTTATTGATAAGAGAAACCAAACCTGGCCCAATCGAATTGATAATTAATTTTAAAAATCTCGGGTGAATGATATCACTAGAACAGAATGAAGGTTTAAGCTTGCCAATCACCTCCTTCAATTCCTGGAGATTGATAGGTACAAAAGCATCGAAAACGGCAGATGCAGATGACATGATTGGAGAGACAGATAAAGTTAAAGTGGGGCAGACGCTAAGTCTTAAGTTAGTAATTTTGTCACTAAAATATCTCAAGAAGCTTTCACAGAGAGCAACAGAGGCAACAGGCAAAGTGTTAACAGAAGGATTTGTCACAGATTGAATAATAGAAAACAAAACCTTAGGTTTAGAGTGATTCGTTTCAATTAAATTAGAAAAATAAGCAGCTTTCGCAGACTTAGCTGCAGTCTGGTAAGATGTCAGAGAATCTCTGAACATTAGAAGAGAGATATGCAGCCTGTCCTTTTTCCATTTTCGTTCTGCCTTTCTACAATTTTGTCTTAGGAGACGGGTGTCAGAGTTAAGCCACGGTTCAGATTTTGGTTTGTGCTTGTGAGGTTTAAGGGGAGCAGTTGCAGTTGCTACCTTAAGCCAGGCAGAATTCATGAGGCTAAGATGTTGATCAGCATCCAAGTCAGATAATGATTGATCCAAGTGCAACTGTGAGCAGCATTCAGCAAAGCACAAGTTGAAATTTGTGCTAAACTGGGGAGAGTAGAACTGAGACAGAATTACAGGTGTAGTAGAAAAATGAGAGAGATCTGGAAGAGTCAGTGAAAATAGTATGGGCTTATGGTCCGAGATCATAAAATCTGAGAACACAATATCAGTCACATCAAGCCCGTATGACAGTACAAGATCCAACGTATGGCCCTGAATATGAGTAGAGTCACTGATCCACTGAGATAGATTAAAAGCGTCAATAAGAGTAAGAAAGTCATATGATAGGGGGTTTGACGGACAGCAAACATGGATATTAAAATCACCCACCAATAAAAAGCGATCGTAATTAGTGGCAATACTGCCGACCAGTTCAGTGAAATGCTGTATAAAATCCTTAGAAGAGTGCGGTGGACGGTAGATCACTCCTAAACATACAGGACCATTCCAGTCTAACTGAAGAAGCTGAGCTTCAAAACTGGAAAAGGTCGTTACAGGGACCAATCGACAGCGCGCAGAGAGAGAGTTCTTTAAAATTGTTACTATCCCGCCCCCGCGTCCACTCAGACGAGGAGAGTTAAAAAATGTACAGTCAGAGGGGATCAGATCAGCAAAAGGAGTTAGATCACCAACCTTTATCCAGGATTCCGTGATGAACATAAAATCCAAGTTGTGAGATGAGTAAAAGTCGTTTATTAAAAAGGTCTTACTCACCAAGGAGCGGGCATTTAATAATGCCATCTTCGGTGGAGAAATAATAACAGGAGATGAGGGCGCTCGTTTCAGTGAGCGCAAATTTCCGTGAGTTACTCCCCGTCTTCGAGAGACAAGGCCGATTCGGTGGAGACCAGCACGAGAAACAGGACTCAGGTGTAGGGGGAGAACAGGACGAAGCCACCGGTAGATCAAGTCCAGCGGGCGCCAGGTAGCAGAGCCGCCGTGAGACGATTCATAGGTAGGATCCGAGAGAAAGCCAGCCCGCAGACGAGCTTTCAGCTTCACGAGGTATCCTCCGCGGTTGCCTCGTTTCCTCCTACGCTTTCTTCGCGGGATGTTGAGGGGCCACCGGCGGATACAATCTGGGATGACCATTTGGAACGACTCATTTGAGTTATCACAGGAGCAGTCCACATCCGAAGTATAAGAGTTTATGAGTGTGTCCGCAACTGAGTCACGGATGTCCAAGAGTGCTCGGCGGTCGTAGATTAAAAGCGAGCAGCAGTTTAGAGACAGAGCAGACAACCAGGCAAACAAACAGGAGAGCAGTAGACGGCACGCCAAATACACAGGCGCCATCTTGAATCTATCTAAATACCCTATCAAGGTATGTCTTCCCCTTATTCATGCTCTGCAGCAGGGTCTACAAAAGCGCTTTGGGGAGTTTATGGAAGATCCGGAACTCATCAGTGCTGCAATTCTTCTTCCGAAATTCAAGACGTCATGGACCGACAAGGCCCACATCATAAAAGCAGGTAAGATACTCCTAATAATTTGCACATGAATATTATGCCAATTTCTGATAAAGAGTGAGAACATGCAGCATTTAGTTTTTTTTTTATGTCATGGGTACATTTTGCTTATTCCACTTGTAACTGTTCCACTACTGTGTGTATGGGTTTTTGTGGAGTTAAGCTATTGGTTCAATATTTATTTACTTGCCTACTGTAGCATAGTCAAAACAAAGTTAGAAAAGACAAGGGTATTGAGGGGTTATAATGCAGCAGAGCTTAAGTAGCAAGTGAACAGTGTAATGACTTTGCTACATTTATCTTTATTTTAGCTTTTAGGGAATCACTCTTAAGATTCAATATTTATATGATTAATTGTATTAATCAGAATGTCCAACTTATACCTTGTTAACGATACCTTATTAACGACTTGTCCAGCAAGCATTAAAATCAGCACGTTATCTCTTAACAATTTTGTTTTTCTTATTCGCGGCCAATGATTAAAACAAACCAAATAGTTAGTTATCAGACTCATGAGCGTAGGTAACGCGATCTTTTTGGCAAGTAATTAAGATTTGAAACATCACATAGCAACAGACACGAGATTTCTTAATAGAATCAAGGTTTATTTCACTGCTCTAACATAATACTAAACTAAACAAAACGAAACAAAAGACATAAACAAACACACATTCGTTGCACACATGAATTGTTTTGATCTGAAGGGAGTTTTAGATTCTGATGCTCGTTTTCAACCTGAGGGAAATCACACACACATGGAACTCTTCTATCTTTACTCTTAAAACATAAATACAACCAGTTTCCAGCAGATTCAAGAGATTTTTGTCTTACTGTCTGTGCTTTTGGTTGAGTTCAGTCGTTTCCCTGTTCCGTCTCCACAGGATCTGAGGGAACCTCCGGCTGATTGGCTATCGCTGTGTCGATGTCACTGGATATGCCCTCTTGCAATTGGTTGGTTTCTCTGTGGTGTGATGACGCTCTCAGGAAGTCGTTTCAGTTCTTTGGTTTCTGATGTTGAAGTTCTCTCGAAGTTTAACTGAGACTTTGGATGTTAAAGTTTCTCTCAAAGTTTAACATTTGATCCAATCGCAAGTGTTTCTGTGGGGCGGAGCTCCGCCCCGCACAGCTGCGTTTTGTGCATACATTATCTTGTTCATTCATTTTATCACAATTAAGAACTTATTGACAGCAGATTTCTATTCATATTATGATCATACCTTGCTGAGAAAAGATCATTTTCATTCACACAATATTATTACTCATGACATTATCTTTCATCTGACACCAAACACCTACGTATTTGATATGCACAAAAATACATATATCCTTTGTATTCATTACGCGGTTAATGCATCGATTAAAAAAATCCTAAATTCTAAATAAACACATCGAGCATGTGAACTGAACATCTAGTGATCAGTTAAAGTTATACATTCTGGAAAAAGATTACCATAAGTTCAAATAACACAACAAGCTTTCACATGTCACAAAACATCCTTAAGGTATGTTGTAAATATATTGTATATAGTGGGGTTTTTTTTTAGTATATTTTTTCAATAGCAGAAACTTAGTATAACTTGTTCCTTTTTAAAAACAAAATACTTGAGCAAAGCGTTTTGCTCTGTGTCTGTTAGGGAGCAAAAGGCGCGTTCCCCCCCTTGGGGAGAAGCGCGAGGTCATGGGAAGGTCACTTTTTGGGAAGATCTGGAGATTTTCTTAGTTGGACGTTGATTGTAAAAACATCATCTTCAACGATACTTTCATGAATTTACGGCGTTAAATAGGAAGGAAAGTCAGGGAGTATGTGGCGCCACTTTTTCCAGACGCCGATGTCGTTTGCCCTGTTTGACTTTATGATAAATCGATCGCGAACATTGAAGGTGCTCTCCTTTAACGACATCCAGATGTTCCTCTCCAATATATCCTGGGTTTTATGGTCTCCTGAGATAAGGCGGTTCAGGGCAGGAGAGAAGCTTTGATTCCTGCTCAGGAATGTGTTGAAGTTAGATGTGTCTGTTCTAGTTTATCTCAGGCACTACAACAGCTTTAATTTCTAAAATATCCATGAAAACCCCACTAGTTGGTACATAACACACTGGTAAATTGGTACACTGGTAAATGCCATAGTTTTTCTATCAGCATTATCCACTATTAATGTTTGTATTTTGTGTATATGCTAGGTATGGATTACATCCTGCATCATCTTGATGCCATTAAGGGCACCCAGCAAAACGAATCCCAACATGATGCCTCTGATGAGGATGACTTCTTTTCTTCCATTAAGACTGTTCTATCCCCAACTGCATCTGAATTGGATGGATACTTGGCTTGTGCCTCAGAAGAGATGGGACTGCTTCACTCGTTTCCTTTGGTGAAAAAGCTAAGCCTCAAACTGAACGCACCCTTGCCTGCCTCTGCAGCATGTGAGCGTCTTTTTAGTTGTGCCGGGCAGCTGTTTATGCCTAAATGAGCAAGGCTGGACAGTACAAATTTTGAGAATCAGCTCATTGTAAAACTGAACAACAAATTCAAAATGTAGGCTCGTTGTTGACCCCTACATTAAAATCTCTGCAAGTCTGCATTCATGTTGAGCGACTTAGTTAACGGAAGTTATATTCACTTCAGTGTAATTTTCAAATTTGTGCTACAGGCTGATCTTTTATGTTAAATTGTTAATGTACAATGCTTTGCAACTTTTTTTATTATTATTTTTTTATTATTAATCTGCAAGAATACCTCTACAGAATATTTTTCATAAATGTTACCTGATTATTGGTTGCTTCAAATATTACAGGCCTGTATTGTCAGGGCTAGCAGTCAAAAGTAAAACTGCTGAAGAAATATTGTTGTTTTGTTGTTTTTACTGAGAAACATCCATGAAAGAGAGACACTAAGCTACACTTTTAGTTTGGAGCGTATAAGGTGGAATAACATTCACAGCATAATACTCACTACTCGCTACTCTTGAGTACTTTTAAAATAGCTACTTTTTACTTGTAATTTGAGTAGCATTTAGGACAGGCACTTTTACTCTATTCGCACTACATTTTTTGGGATGTAATGGTACTTTTACTTGAGTATGGTTTTTCAGTACTCTTTCCACCACTGCATGTAGTAAGAAACACAACAAGAAAGCTGGATGAACACATTTAGTTTGTAGATTCTGCACGTTGCTTTTGCAATAGTGTTTTTAGTTGTGTAAGGTCATCCAAAGGCAGAGTGCAGTATCGGCATTTTGGTGGTCAAAGGTCACTTCAGTGGATTTTATCTATAAAAAAATTTAATCCTAAAAAGGCTTTAAATGAATGCATTGCCACTAATCTACCCACAACATGTTTGACTGGCTGATGTAAAAACTTTAAAAGCATTTTTCTCAGTTTCAGTGTTTGCGTAGTTACTGCACTTGGCCTTTGTAGGGCAGCATCCACCCAGCAGTTAGCCTCCTCTGCCTTCGTCAAGGCGACAAGGCCATAGAGGACTATGTTGCCGACTTTTGTGGACTGTGCCATTTGGTGGATTATAATGATGTGGCTTTAAAGGACATTTTTCAACATGGACTTAATGATTCTCTTAATTACCTCATGCCTCGCCATACCCCTCACAGGACTCTTGAGCGATATATTGACTATGCTTTGTTGCTGGCTGGTTTAACTCTTACTGTGGGAGTTTCAGATGAGGAGCCCCAAACTGTGCTGTACCCTCTGCACCGGAGCATACTCACATCCCGACTGTCTTGACTGGTGTTGTTCACGTCATGCCTGCCTAGCCAGAGTCTGCTCACATCTAATGTCTGCTACGCTAAAGCCTGCTAACTTCATGTCTGCTACACCAAAGCCTGCTACTCCAGGGCCTGCTCACATGCCAGTTAAGTCAAAGTTTACTCCTGTCATGTCTAACAAGTCACAGTCTGATCACATCATGTCTACCAATCCAGAGTCTGCTAATGTCATGTCTGCTACCCCAGGGCCTGCTCACGTCATGCTGGCTACTCAAGAGATTCTTCACAACATTGTTGCCATTCAAGAGCTTCGTTGCAAGATGGCTGCCACTCAAGAATGTATTCGGAAAATACACTGCCGTTCTAGAGTCTCGTCACGTCACAGCTGTCATTACAGAGCCTCGTCACGACATTTCAGAGTCTTTTCAGAGTCTTTCATTTCACATCAAGCCTGCTACGCCGGCCAAGATGGCTGCCATGCCTAATTTCCCGGCCAAGATGGCTGCCACACCTGAGTCCTCGGCCAAGATGGCCGCCATGCCTTAGCCTCTCCATGTCAAGGATGTCACCTAAATCTCCCCAAAGGATTTTTTGGGGGTGTGGGCTATAGTACTCCTGCAGATGCGGAGCTTGGGCCAAGACTGATTGCCAGTGTGATGGACCCACCACTGATATCGGTGCAAGCAGCACTGTCACAGAGACTGTTCCCCTAACCTCAGTGCTTCCTGTTATGGCGGTCACCATTTTGAGCGTGTGGGCTGTATACTGCACTTCTGAGGCCTCTTCTGTCCACGAGTCTGCTCCTGAGGCCTCTCCTGTCCATGAATCTGTTCCAGTGCCTCCAGAGGTGGCGGCTTCTGCTGCAGAACCTCCAGCGGAGGCAGCGTCCACTGCAGAACCTCCCGAGGTGGTGGCGCCCACTTTTGAACTCAATATCTGTCATGTGATGGCCATGGAGGCCGCTCATGAACTCACTGTCTGTCCTATCATGGTCACAGAGGCCGTCCATGAACTCACTTTCTGCTCTGTTACAGCCACGGAGGCTGTTCCTGAACTCCCAGTCTGTCCTGTCATGGCCACGGAGGCCACCCATGAATTGCCTCCACACACTAGGTCCTGTTCCCCTTCATGGGCCTGGCTCTCCATCCCTCCCCCAATTCTGCCTCTGCTCCACCACCCTCCTGGACTTTTTGGGGTCTGTTTTGGGTAGTTTCTGGAGCCGCCTTTTTTGAGGGGGGGAAATGTAAGGTCTGTTTTGGGTTCTGTCATGTTCTTGTTTTCATGTCTTTTATTTTGAAGTTTCGTCATGGTTCCTGTTTGTTTCATGCTTCTTGCCCTCTTGTATTCCTGCTATTGGTTCTCTTGTTCATTGTGTCATGTTCGTATTAGTTGTCCAAGTCATGTGTCTTGTTTCCCATTGGTTTGTTCATGTCATGTGACCCTCCTTGTTTGTTATAAGTAGACATGTCATTGCCTTTGTTTCTTGTCGTGTATTAATGTTGTAACCTGCTGTTGGTGAGTCTAGTCTGTCCATGCCACGTCAAGTCTGTTCATGTTAAGTCTGTTCAAGTCAAGTCTCTGATTATGTTTGTATTTTGGATATCACCATTGTAAATAGGCTCAGCACCCTCCTACTTCCACTCACTATTACGAACCTACATCCCCTCCAGAAGTCTGAGATCTGCTAGTGAGCGACGCCTTGTGGTACCATCACAGAGAGACTCAAAATCACTCTCCAGAACATTCTCGTTCACCAATCCTGGCTGGTGGAATAATCTTCCCACCCCTATCCGGAATGCTGGTTCCCTGTCAATTTTCAAGCAACAAATGAAAACTTATCTCTTTCGGCACTACTTGACTTCATCCTAGACTGAGGTTTTTTTTTTTTTTTAATCTTTCCCTCTATCTTTCTCTCCTTCCCTTGCTAGCTTGTATTTATTTGAACAATGACTGAGACTTGGTGTTACGAGCACTTCCTCTGTCTGATTGCCTCTTCAAGATGAATCGCTTTTTGTATTCCCCAATTGTAAGTCGCTTTGGATAAAAGCATCTGCCAGATGACTAAATGCAAATGTAAATAAACTGCACTTGGGTTCATCACTACGCTCGCCTTCAGTGGACTCTTTACACAATTAAATACAGCTGAGTGTTTTTCAGCTCATTTAGCAGCAGGTTAAACTGAACTTCAGGTGTTCAGTGAATGAGATGCAGGCTTCTCAGCTGAAATACAGCACACTACAGTACAGCAGCTGCTCTGTGGATTCACTACAGAGTGTTCATCCTGGTTGTGATTCGATCTCTGATGTCTACAACAGCAACGAACAGACTTCATTAAATCACCAACATCAGGCCTCAGGAGCAAGTCCAGCACACAGTCGGCAAGTGGATTCACATACAGGAGGAATTGTGCATAGAAGTAAGATCTCGCAAGTAATAAACAATAGTTAGAAAGAAAACAGTAAAGCACTATGTCACTTATAATAAAGTCCATAATCACATAAGGCAGAATGAGAAATGTGTAAGTCAACAGCACCAGGAACAAACTGCCCAAAATTAATTTGCGCTTCAGAGCAGTCAGTGATATTGAGCGAGAAAGACCTCGACAAGTGCCAGTAAACCAGAGAATGATGATGATGTAGGGAATTAAACACGCTATACACAGGGGTAGAGCTTTAAAATTAATATGAGGGGGGGGGGGGGGGGTCTATTTCTGCAAACAAATAGAAAAAGAAATAGAAAGGCACAAACCAGACGATCACATAAATAAAACAGAGTTTGAGTGACTGGTGAGATTTGTACCAGATAGGATGAGAAACCAGAAGATATTGTTCAAATGCAACACATGCCATAAAATACAGATCCGTAATCAAAGAATAGTAATATGCACCACTCAGTTTCTGTGTCCATGAGGTTGCTGCTATTCGTAACAAACAAATGAACTGAATGAGATCTGAAAGTATCAAATTACTAACAAAAACTGAAGCAGCAGGCTGAGATTTGATGAGGAAACAAAAAGCAATCAGAGTTAAGACTGGAATCTCAATGACTGAAAGAACACAGATATACACAAGGTGTGCATATTTTTGTTTCCTCATGAATTTCATCAACTCCCTACAGAGTAATTCATAATCTGATGCAGTTGAGTCATTGATGCTGGTGTTATGTTGTGCCATTGTTTCACAAATTCCTGAGGAAGCACTAAATAACAAACCAGTCATTAGTTTAAATATGCAAGAAATGCTTACATTACAATGTAAAATTGTATTATTTGTAAAAACAGATGGTCTGATGTTTCTTCTGTCTAAATGTTGTCATTCAAATGGGTCATGTGTGATGTTACAGGGATAGTTCACCCAGAAATTAACACCGTGTCATCATTTACTCACCTCATGTTGTTTCAAACCTGAACAATTGTTCATCTTTTGAACACAAATAAAGATATTTTTAATGAATTCTGAGAGATTTCTGTCTTCCACTGACAGTCAACACAACAGCCAGATTCATGCTTCAAAAACTTAATTACACTAATTCATATGAATGGAGTGGTTTAGTCCAAATTTTCTGAAGAGATTTGATCACTTTATCTGATGAACAGATTTAAGCCGGGCTCACACTGTGCGATTTTTAAAAGTCTTTTGCGATTGCTGCTTGTCACACTGTACGAACATGATCCCCATGTCAGACTGTAGGATCTCAGTTGTCTTAATGTCAGACTGTACGACATTCAAGACGCGATAAAAACGGACGTACTCAAGAAGACTTGTCCGGAGTTTTACGTCATCAATACGTGACCCGCGTTCTCTCGCTATAATGGTAGCTAGCAAACAACAGCAACGTGTAGCGTTAGTTTTATTAATTACATGCCTTGATGTTAAAAAAAAAAAAAAGCGAAAAAGACGACGTGTGTGGAGCAAGTCATGGCTGGGCAAAAGAGGACTTTATGGACTTCCAGTTCTACAGAGCGAACTTGAGGTAATTTTGTTATTCGAGTTTAAACATCCTGCCCCTTAATAAATAAACTTTAAGTAAACTTTACCTTGTAAATGTATTGTTTTTACAAATAATGAATGGTTTGAAGTTGTCGCGCTAATTGCGTCATCAAGTTCAGTGCTCCTATCAGTTCTTGGTTTGACGGTCGTCGTAGGAGATGTCACACTGCAGGAAAGTGTCTGAAATCTTCTGACACTGCCAGAATTTAATCGGAGGAAAAAAATGATCGCAACGGCCATTAATCGGCTGTCGGTGAACATGTCAAACCAGCGATCTAGACAACCGATTTTAGCCTAGGATTATAGGAATCTTTTAGGATTTTAGGATTTTCAAAATTTGTCTCAGACGAACAAATCGTGGCCAAAATCGCACAGTGTGAGCCGGGCTTTAATTTAGTCTTTTATTACCAAACACAATAATATCCTCATTGATTCTGACACAAGCAAGTGTGCTTGAGCTTCTGTTTGCCATGACTACTGTGTGCTGATTCATGTTTATCTGTGAATAAAAGACTCAATTAAATCTGTTCAGCAGATAAATCAATCAAGTCTCTTCAGAAGCTGCAGACTGAACCGCTCAATTCATCTGGGTTTCTTTATGAACTCTGTGGTGACTGTCAGTGGAGGGACAGAAATCTCTCAGATTTCATTAATGCACTGTGATTAATCACGATTAATTGCATATTTAAAATAGCCTACTAGGATTGACCTGTAAATGTGAAAAAGAAATACATGACAAACTAGTTTAAGGAAACAGTAACTTTCACACCTCAACTAGGTATGAGACAATTATTTGTTTGTTTTTTCAGCCATTATCAGCCTTTATACTGGCAATAAAACATTTCTAATTGAAATAGTGAGCACAAATGCTCCGACTTCCTTAATTCTTTTGCTGCTTTGTGAAATGTGTCGTTATTCAATTCAGTGCTGATAGTAAAACTGAATTTGCAAAGACTTTGAATTAATTAGTTTGATTAAATACAAATGATCAGCGATACCAGAAATACAAATAGAGTTAACACCATATGAACTCATACATGAGATAACATGACCTAAACTGCAATCATAACGACGAATACAACCCCTAAAATGAGGAGTGGCTCAGACAAGGACCTGAAAGAAAACCCACAAAGCTACATTAAACAATATACACATGATCTTACCTGAATCAGACTGTGGCTTGAAGATGTTCATCAGTAGATGATGGTGTCTGTGAGCTGATGGTTGTTCTTTTATAGTCTGAATTCACTCCAGAAACAGCGCATATGGAGAGTGATTCTGCCAGATAATGAGCAAATGAACAAAGATGCATTAAACATAATGAATAGTTAATGCATATGCAACCGCAACTTTAAAATGTGCAACCATTACATTTGTGATATTTTATTTATTTATTTAGTCATTTAGCAGACACTTTTATCCAAAGCGACTTACAAATGAGGACATAAGAAGCAATCAAAACCAACAAACGAGCAACAACGTGCAAGTGCTATTACAAGTCTTGGTCAGCCTAATGCAGTAGAGTATTATTGTTGTTATTATTTTTATTTATTTATTTTAATAAAAAGAAATAGATAAAATAAAATTAGAATAGAGAGTGCTAAAGTTAGAGGGTCAAGTAAAGATGGAACAGATGAGTTCCCTGTCGATACTACACTCGTACTGCGTCGCTAGACGCTATGGGGAAAAACTCCTTTTTCTCCGAGGACTGAAGACTTTTTCAATCACGCAGTGTGACTGCACGGCCATTGGTTCGTGCAGTAATAAAAAACGAACCAATGGCTCGTCAGTGGTACTGCACGAGCCTATGGCGGCAAAGCCCACCAGAGCTCGCCAGAAGGGGCGGGGTCATCTGGCTATATAAGCGGGCGCTTCGCCATAGGAAAACAGATAAATTCTCCTTCAGCGACGACGATCATCCCTTCGCTGACACTCGAGACTGGAAGACGCTCGCCGTAGAAACGCCTCGCTGCGGATAGAGGCTGCCTTTTCCTCTGCACCCTCTCGCTGCTCTGCCTGCTCTTCGAGCCGCTCCAGCGACCTGTGCAGATGCCAGCCTCGTCCCCTGCGGCCATCCGGTGAGTCTAAAATCAAATTTCTCTGAAAGAGCAAATTTCAAGCGACGTTGTTGCAAATGTCGCACTGCGAGTGTGGCTCGCGCAGGGAATTCTGCACGATGCAGAAGGGCAGTGAGCGCTTCGCCTCTGTGGGCAACACCCACACAGACTGCGCGTTCACTGAGACAGAATGCTCACTAGAGTATGAGTCTCGCTCTTCTCTACTCGCTGGCCTTCTAGCAAGGCAGCTCCGCTCTTCCGTTTCTCCTCTCTCAGCAAGCTCGGAGAATGAAACGATAGGGCCACGGGGCTAAGTAACCGGTTTTGAGTGATCCCATGCCGGCTCAAGAGCCTGCGTGCTCACTCTTACCGCAGCGCTCTGATCCACCAGTGTTTTTACACGTGTAGGAAATTAATCCTTTCACTAATATTTATTTTATTATTTAGCTTTTAGGGAATCACTCTTAAGAGTTGATCTTCATATGATTAATTATTATTAATCAGAATGTCCAACTTATGCCTTGTTAACGACTTGTCCAGTAAGCATTAATAACAGCAAGTTATCTCTTAACATGTTGTTTATTTAATTCATGGCCAACGATTGGAATAAATCAAATAGTTAAATTTAGTTATCTAGCTCCTGAGCGTAGGTAAAACGCGATCTTTTTGGTAACTAATTATGACATGTAAAATCCATAGCACAGACAAGAGATTTCTTAATAAAGCCAAAGTTTTATTCAGTATTCTAACGCAACATTAACTAGACAACATAAAACAGACATAAACACACACATTCGTTGCAATGAATTGTTCGGATCTGAAGAGAGTCTTAGGTTCTAACTTAATGCTCGTTTTCGTCGAAAGCCGCCCCTGATTCGCTCACTATAAGGCGCCACCGCCTTCCCCGCTTTCATGTTCCTCTTCTCCCAGACACCTCGGTGTGACATCTGCCGGTGTGTTTGCACTAAGGATTAGCGCCTCTCACAGCTCTTTGATCTGCTCGCGCTATTTTCATTATTAAGCTGTCCTTGCTGCGCTCGCGGTTATCCTACTTCAACGAAGTTGGCCCCGCCTCCCGTGCTCTCGTGTTTCTCCTCTCCCAGTTACCTCGGAGAAGAAATATCAAATCGCAGGTTTGAGCGTTCAAGCTTGAGTGAATTTACGCTGGCCAATGCCCCACATACAGCTTTGATCTGACAGCTGACAGTCTGTGTCTTGCCATGCCTCCCCTCGTCCGCTACAAACGGATCTGATGGGATGCGTGCATCAGTTTTTGATCTGCCAGGGTGTTAACACACAAAGATCATCAGCACCCCTCTTCTAATGAGTGGTTTGATCTTTTTAGGCAGATTGATAGAAAGGGCTGTCATTATGATTATCTCTGTCAGGTTCAGACTCTAGACCCCACCCACGGGGGAGTTAACTGCTCTCCTGATGGAAGCATTGAGTCTAGCGCCACGAAACGGCCTCTGTCACGCCTCTGAACACCCCATTTAGCTCGGTGTGTCGACGGCAATGTGTTTGTGTACATACTGTTGTGAACTGGGCCCATTTATATAGCACCCACACAGCCGATCACTACTATAGTGAGGGAAAATAAAACGCAAACATTTTCAAAGGAATAATTTTCTCTTAACAGGTGTGTCGAGTCCCCACACGGCGACTCACCACCCAAATTAATTCCAACACCCTTGCCACACGGGCCGAGGCCTGGCGGGCCATCCCCGGAGTGTCACAGTGGGTTCTGGGGATTATAGAAAGAGGTTATACACTTCAATTCGCTCGAGGACCCCCGCGGTACAGCGGCAGGGTCCCCACCTTAGTGCGGAGCAGCAACGCTCACGTTCTGCGAGCCGAGGTGGAGAAATTGCTGGTGAATCAGAATCAGAATCAGAATGAGCTTTATTGGCCAAGTATGTTTACACATACAAGGAATTTGTTATAGTGACAGAAGCTCCACAGTGCAACAGAAAGACAGTAACAGGACAGGACACAGGTAATAAAACAAAATAACAAGAAATAGCCAATAACCAATGTACAAAGCAGCAAAAAAATACACAATATATAATATAGGCGACTATGTATGTACAGGTCAAGTATGTGCAAATTAGAAATGAGAGAATAAAAATAAAATAAGTGAGTGTGGTGAATGGATAATGAATTAGTTGTGTGTTCTACATTTATTTATTGAGTGTTCATGAGATGTATTGACTGAGGGAAGAAACTGTTCCTGTGTCTGGTCGTTCTGGTGCTCAGAGCTCTGTAGCGTCGACCAGATGGTAACAGTTCAAAGAGGTTGTGTGCTGGATGTGAGGGATCCAGAGTGATTTTACCAGCCTTTTTGCTCATGTAGCGCCCCCTAGTGCTAACCAATACCAGAACAGGGCAACTAACCTCTACCTAGGTCCGGTGTGTGGTATGCCTTGTTTGACTCACAAAAGATTTTTATTGAGTTGAACAGTTGACAGTTTTAATGCCTCAAGCAACACAACAATGAACACAGTGCTGTAATGCACCAGGAATGAAAATAAAATAAACAAAAATAGAGCTCTTTCAATAATAAAAGAAAAAGAAAATGTCAGTTTGAGCTGACACTTTAGCTCATTGCTCCTTTAAGTTGAGGAGTATGCAATTGAGGTCAGAGTTTAGATCCTGGTCCTGTTGTGTGTGTGTAAAGTCCAATACTACTACCCGGGTAGAGTTATAGCATAAGTGTGTTCTTATCTGTATCCTGTCTGAACGAAGCTAATCCGATGTCCTCGGTGGCTGGTCCCACGGTTGGCCACACCGCTCTCATGACCATCCACCGTCGCTCTGGGCTGGGCTCGCCATCTTGGATTCGTTTCTCTCGTAGTAGTCAAACTAACAAAAAACCAACCTACACAAGCAGTGTAAAGTAGTTATTCTGTTCTATTTCTCCATTTTCAACATGAGATCTCATTAACTTATTTCTGTCATTTAGTGCATCTTACAGTGTATGACCAATGGCTAAAGACATACCTTGCTTACTGTGAAATGAATTACCACATGTAATGGCAACTGGTATTTTACCACTAAATACATATCATGAACTCACAATTTGCACTTAACATTGACGGATTAATTATTTATCATCACATTTATATGTAACATCCTTTTTCCTTAGCTGCTTTTAGGGTAACACACATCTTAAAATTAACGCTTTCCAACATGAATTAAATTAAATTATCAGTGTTAACACATTTAACGATATAATAAACCAAATCAAACACTGTAGTTGGCTACAAATCATTAGTGTGCCATTAGTATTTAACTCCTTTAACTAAATGTTTTAATACCAACAAAAATGAATGTATTGCACTTTAGTTTCAAACACTTCAACCAAGCTATAAATCCTCCTTGATACAATGCACTATTAGCTTGGCACTTATCCATTAATGAATAATGGTTAGCGATTAGCTAGCGATCTTTTGAGAGCATAAATACAATGATACAATATGCACCAAAGTACACTGAAACATTAGACAACAGTCTTATAACCCCGATTGGTTTTTTATGTCAAGTATCTGAACTTTACAGTGTCTTTTTCTGCTCACTGTAGTTAACAACAAGCTAGCAAAAGAAATGTTTAACTCACCGGAGTTTCAAACAGCAACAACCCAACTGAGGCTGCTCCTCTCGTGCTCACAGTTGATGCTCTACTAATGAAGGAGCTTATCAGTGTAGATACGTGTATATAATCAAAGTTTCACACTATTATGTTGCATTACATACCAGCAATTATTCACAGCTTACACACGGTTTCAGGAAGAGATCTACCAAGACATGAAAACTGCGCGTAGCACTCTCTACCAATCCTGATACAGTCTGTTTATGACGCTCTAATGTACTGCGCTCTCTGCTGGGAAAACATAGAACTACCCTCTAAACAACATATATGGTTTTAGTAGCCCTATGTTTCATATGGGTTACACTCACTCTGGATAAGTACAGTTCTTGGAGAGTGGGGAGGGTTATACCAATGATTCGCTCAGCCGTCCGGACTACCCTCCGTAGTCTTCTGAGGTCAGATTTGGTAGCTATAGAAATAGTTCCCCCAGCTCAGAGCGTATCAGGCTTCTACAGCCGTTATTTCCTCGTCCCCAAAACGGATGGCAGCCTCCGGCCCATCCTCGATCTCAGACGTCTGAACCGCGCCCTCATGAAACGGCCATTCAGAATGACTACATTGAAGCAGATCCTCTCGCAAATTCGCCCAGAGGACTGGTTCTTTTTGCTGGATCTGAAAGACGCTTATTTTCACATCCAGATAGCCCCCCATCACAGACGATCGACCTCTTCGCCCCCAAAGACAACTCTCACTGCCAGATTTATTTTTCGAAGAGCGAGGACGCGTTGGCCCACGAATGGCCCAACCTCCTTCTATAAGCTTTTCCCCCGATTGCTCTGATTCCTCAGGTAATCAGGCAAATCAGGGAATGCAAGCAAAAAGTGCTTTTAGTGGCCCCACTCTGGAAGAACCAGCTTTGGATCCCGGAGTTATCGCAACTGCTAATAGCGGCTCAGTGGCCCGTTCCCCTGAGGCGAGACCTCCTCTCTCAGGCGAACAGAACGATCTGGCACCCCCAGCCCGAGCTGTGGGACCTGCATCTATGGGCACTCGATGGGACTCAGTAGATCTCCCCGAATGTCCTGAATACCATTGAACAGGCTAGAGCCCCGTCCACGAGACGCCTCTGCGCCTCTAAATGGTCGGTTTTCTCCACCTGGTGTCAAGCCCGCAGTGAAGACCCGACAACATGTGACATATGTGATATTGTCATATCTACAGGAGCTGTTGGATAAGGGCCGCGCCCCTTCCACGCTCAAAGTCTACGTGGCAGCTATAGCAGCTTCTCACGCTCCTATAGCCGGACAGTCGGTGGGCCGGAACAACCTGGTTGTCCGTTTCCTGAGGGGATCTCGGAGGCTTCATCCGCCCCGACCCCTCACAGTCCCTGCAGGGGACCTGCCCACGGTCCTGAGAGCCCTTAAGGGCCCTCCTTTTGAGCCACTGCAATCTGCAAGCTTAAAAACACTGTCGCTCAAGACCGCTCTGCTACTAGCGCTAGCATCGGTGAAGCGAGTAGGTGACTTGCAGGCTCTCTCTGTAAACACTGCCTGTCTTGAGTTTGGGCCTAACGACTCTAAGGTCGTCCTAAAACCAAAACACGGCTATGTCCCTAAGGCGCTCTACACTCCGTTTAGAGCCCAGGTTATTACGCTTTCTGCGCTCCCCTCTTCTGAGGAGGACCAAGAGCTCAACCTTCTCTGCCCGGTCAGGGCATTGAGAATGTACATCGAGCGTTCCGCGCCATTTTGGCAGACGGAACAACTCTTTGTCTGCTTTGGCGGCCGCACCAAGGGGTCTCCGGTCACAAAGCACAGAATATCTCGATGGTTACTTGACACTATCACACTAGCATACTCCTCCCTGGGCCTCCTGATCCCCATTGGAGTGAGAGCCCATTCCACGAGAGGCGTGGCCTCTTCTTGGGCGTGGTCTAGTGTCTATGGCAGACATTTGTGCGGCGGCCGGCTGGGCCTCGCCGTCCACATTTGCCAGGTTTTATAACTTGGATGTCCCAGCCTTACAGGCTAGGGTTCTCTCTGCTTAGATGGCACATGCCTGTCTTAAGCGGTCCCCTCAGGCATTGCCTGATTCTCCAAGAACGCTCTTGGCCCCATTCCTGGTGCTGAGGCTGTACTTATGACCGTTGAAACGATTTCTAGGCTGGACAGACCTCTAAGAGTTCGGTCCTCATGCCTCCTGCAGGATTCTTCCTGCTCATAATTGGTCCCTTTGAGCCTTATTGCTCAAGGCCAGTTTTATGATTGTCGTTCTCTTTTTGGCATGGCGGGATTGTATTTGTTCCCCATATCATCTAGCGACGCAGTACGAGTGTAGTATCGACAGGGAACGTACTCGGTTACTAACGTAACCTCGGTTCCCTTAGATACGGGAACGAGTACTGCGTACTATGCCATGCCATGCAGCTGCACGACTCAGGTCGTCGCTTCAGTCGAATTGGCCTGTTTTCCTATGGCGAAGCGCCCGCTTATATAGCCAGATGACCCCGCCCCTTCTGGCGGGCTCTGGTGGGAGTTAGTTTTTAGTCTCTTTCAATATTGTTTGGAAGTGGAATGACTTACAGTTTGTCTTTAGACCTAATAATTACACATTTCCATTTGAGTGATTGTGGATGGACAGCAAATACATTATGAGACACCATATAAATGTTCAGGATATATTTAGCTGAACATCTCTAAAAAGAATCTCTTACACACGCACTCTTTAGTGGAAGCAGAAGATGCCCATCCTCACACTTGAAAGCCGTCAGTGTACTGCTCTCTTTGTGTGTTTCCATATATGTGAACACAATTCAGCAGCAAGCCAAACTCCATTCAAATAAAGACTGGAGCCAGGGTATTGTTTCCAAAACTCCTTTTACTCCAATGTGCATTGAATGAGAGTGAAACTATCAAAAACGATACAGAAATAAAGTGGTATTAGTAAACAGAATACAAAACATAGTTAATTTAGCCTTTTTAGGCTTTTTATGTGAATGTTTAAGCATTTAGAAGAATTAGTGTATATAATAACTCTTAATTGTTACAAAGACAGCATAGTTTCCTAAAGAAAATGTTCTCAATTGACATTTTACCAAAACTCACTTACTGACAATGCTTTCAAAAGCCTGAACATTACAGAAAACTGTAGCAGCAGTCACATGTAGGCTGTGTCCAAATTCAGGGTCTGCATCCTTCGGAGTACTCATTTGAAGGATGTCACGTCACAGCGCCGCGACGAAGGCTGTCCAAATTCGTAGGATCCTTCAAATGCGGCCCACAAATACGTCCTCCTTTTCCCCGAATTGGAAGGATGGGTGTGGTGGATCCTTTCCCGTCCTACCTATCCCATAATTCTTTTCGGCAGAGCGTAATGACGGACGAAGCGAGCGGTAGCGGAGTGGGAGAGGAGTTTCTCTGACAAAACAAGCTAAAGTTTATGCTTCGGCTCAATGAATTTGTAGGAGAAATTAGTAGAATACTTAAAAACAAATAAAAATAGGCTATAATGGCTTACCTGGATGTGACTGTCTTGTAGTCTGATATAAAAAAAACTCTCCGACAACGAGCAAAGAAAGTATTTAATTTATTTAATTGCTTTATTTCTTCCAAAAGAATTAAAATGAGGAGAATAACTCTTTGTTTGTCCATTTTCCCGCTTCTTGCTTGGCGCTGTCACGGTTGCTAGGCGACAGGATATGAGCAACGGGTAAGGGAGGGAACTGAAAGAAGGGTAGGCTGTCCAAATTCACAAACACCGACTTCCGGGTTTTGCGGACGTCGGAGGATCCCTCCTCCTTCAACCGGGTAGGAAGGATCCTAAGGAGGATGCAGACCCTGAATTTGGACACAGCCGTAGTGTAATTCTTGAGAGAGCTGAGAAAACTGAACTAAGATGGCTGCTCTCTTGATTAGTCAGGTAATTTTCAAAATACGAGTCCCAAGCAAAAACTCAGAGTACATAACTCAATGGGCGGAACAATCAGGGTCATAATTTCCATCACTTATTAATTGATTTCCATCACTCATCTCTTTTTAAGAGTCATGTTATTACAAGAATGATCAAGAACACTGCTCACTGAAGAAAAAAAAAAGATTTTTGAAGCTGTTCACTTTATTTAAACAATTCCTTTTGATTTAACATCATATATCAGGTTTCCCGTTCAAACATGACTGCATTGAACAGACTTGAAACAACCGTTTTCTTTTACTTACTTATTAAATAATGTTTTTGGTGTGAATAAAATATGTTTATAGAGTATAGGGGCTGTAGGTTATTATAACTAATTAAAAGCTAAACAAATAAATACATAAACAATAGTAAATATATTTAATATTTACTATTTCACTGGAGAGAAAAAAAATATTCATTGAATTTGCTACATTTGTTTAAAGAAAGTGGTTGCAATCCATTTATTTTAGCTACATTGAAATAAATTTAGTTGACTAACTTTCAACATTTTTATTTAAATGTAGCTAAAATAAATGGATTGCAACCACTTATCTTAAAAAATATAATTTTTTCATATTACGCCTACATTACGCCTTTTTAATGTAATAACTTTTACTTGGGCTATGGCAAAATATATATTTTTAGTGTTTCCTAAAAAGATTCAAAACCCGCAGCCGTGACGTCACCCGTCCAATCACAGCTGAGCTTCATTCAAACTCAAAACTTTGAGTCAGGAAGAAAAGGTAAGCATTTCAAGCTTCTTTATTCCTATTTAAAGCACTTTTGAACGTTTATGATTTATTTTCGTATCTTATTATTTTAACCAGCTCAGCAACGCTAATGCAGAGAGGAACTAACACGCCATTGCATCAAAGTTATCAACGGCAAGTGTTAAATATGCAGTGTTTTACACCACAGTTTGTTAGTGGGAAAATAAAACATTTAACGTTATTTGTTTGTGATTTTCTTTCTCAGTCGGACACAGACAAACAAGTCCGGTGATTTTAGTCTTTTAAACCAGGAGGACGGCTGAGAGATCTAACCAACACATAAAAGGTAACGTCAAGACAAACACATTCACTATATTACAGTACTGTTAGTTTTAAACTTTGTGTTCATCGGTATTTATGATCCGTCAGTTTCAACGAGCATAACCATAAACCATGTGATGCTAATTAAGTTTACTAATGCAGCCGAAGCCCCGGTAAACAAGCGGCTCCAGGAGCATTTATGATGGCTGTTTTGCTAACGTCATTTACTATTTCAGACTGATATTAGCTCCTCACGTTTTTTAATTTGAAACTCATACTTGCAAATGTTTTTGAAATCAATATTTTCAGAGCAAAGGCAGCGTGGAGTGCTGGGATGTCAAAGTCAACAAGATGCCTGCAATACTACGGGCCTAAAGTGAAGTAAAATTCACATTGATTTAATTGATGGTTTTAGTGTTTCGCGAGATGTACACCATTTTCTGAAAGGTTTTTTAAGGCGAGACACGGCAGGCAAAAACATCGGGTTTTTTTTATTGGTCAATTTTGAGATTTTTGGATATTTGTCTTCAATAACATGTCTTCTTTCAGACTTGTGGTGAAAAAAAGTCTGAAATACACATTTAGGTCTTTATTTTACTGCACTTTGTCTGTTTGCGTCTGTAGATTTCTCATAAATTCAACAAAAGTTGGCGTTCTAAATCAACATGCTGCTCCGCGATCTCTGCCTGTACCCAGTCATCACGTATACTGCTGGAAAGCTCTCTCTCTTCTGTACAATGCTGTCGGATCCAAATATGGTCATTTCCTTTTTATCAGCAGGCCTATGCAGATATTGATGCAGATGTGGCAGAGTTGCTGAGAGAGGATGCAGATGCGGTGATAAATATCAGTGTGTCTTTTGATGGCACTTGGCAGAAAAGAGGGTTCACATCACACTATGGGATCGGGGTGTGCATCCATATTTTTACGGGACTGATGATCGACTTTGAGGTTCTATCCTCCTATTGCCATGCTTGTGCCCTTAAAGAAGCTGCCAGGCATGAGGGAAAGATTACAGATGAGGAAATTGACAGCTGGAGAGAAACGCATGACTGTGCACAACATTTTAGGGGCTCAAGCAAGGCTATGGAGCAGGAGGCAGCGAAGAGGATGTGGGCCAGGTCTGTGAGTCGCCACCAGCTGAGATACATTCAGATGCTGTCAGATGGGGACAGTGCTGCATTCAGGGAGGTGGTATCCCTCAACCCATACCCTGGGCATGAGGTAGTAAAATTAGAATGCATCAACCATGCCCATAAGCGTATGGGCACAGCACTACGAAAATTAAGTGCTGAACGCAAATTGGGGGGGAAGGGTCTGGGAAAATTAACGGCAAAAAAATATAAAACATTACAAAATTATTACAGGGGGGCAATTTTAAATAACCAGGGTTCCATAGAGAAAATTAAAAATGAGATCTGGGCTGGTCTCCTCCATAGCATGTCCTGTGACGAAGTCCCCTTGCACACCAGGTGCAACCTGTCCTGGTGTTGGTATAGGAGAGCGGAGGAAAATGGAGAAACTCATGCAGGAAACTTTTTGTCTCGGGAGGTGGGCCAGAAGCTGATACCTGTATACCACCGCATGTCAAGTGACAGCCTGCTGCAGCGCATGCAGCATGGTGGCACTCAAAATGCGAATGAGTGCCTCAACTCTGTCATTTGGGCCCGCTGTCCAAAAACAGTGTTTGTAGGTAAGAGCTACCTACAAGAAAGAGGTAAGAGCAAGAAATACTATACTTTTCAACTTGAATAGTGTTGTATCTCCTGATTTATAGTGATGCTACATGGGTGTACTCACTTCTGTTGTATACTGTATGTTTGACTAATTCACTGGAAGTAATATTGATGTGACATACTGATACAATTCCTCACTGCTAATCATGATGTTCATTCTATTAAGTAGTATGGGTTTAATACAGGATATTTACAGTCTGATGTTGTAAAAAGAAAAAGTTGTATGAACATGCCCTCTGACCTCACCTCTTTTACTTTAACAAATGCTGTTGGTGCATTTTATGTTTTGCAATGCTAAAACCATTTGAGGTTTAAATAAACACTGTTTGAATTGTTAATCTGTCTCGGTCATTGAATTTATGTATTTATTGTTATGACCTTAAAAAGTGGATTCAGCATTGGGGGGAAAATTAATATATTTTTACTCAAAAATAATACATTTATAGGTTATGGCTTGTGTGTTTCAAAGACACTCTTAATTAATTTGTAATGTACTCGTAATACAAAAAAAAATAAACTTTATCACTAATCAAGCATGAAAATAGGCATGTACTTAAAGTGTACTAAGCATACTTGAAATTGTCTCAATTTAGCATCAAAAAAGTACACTAAATACACTTTAAGTTTTAATTTTAAATTTAATTACAACTAAAATACACTTAGTACAAAAAAAGTTTATCCAAAATAGCACACTTCAAGTTAACTAATCATTAACACACTTGAAGTATACTGACAATTAGTCTGGCTGCAAGTATACTTAGCATACTTTTTTTTTCACTAGGGTACTGACAGATTTAACTATAAGTATACTAATATATATATATATATATATATATATATATATATATAAGTATTTACCCTATACAAACTAAAAGAATAAAGGATAAAAAATACAAACTATACGAATGCTTCACATAAATATTTACCCTATACAAACTAAAAAATAGAAGATAAAAAATACAAACTATACGAATGCTTCACATAAATATTTACCCTATACAAACTAAAAAATAGAAGATAAAAAATACAAACTGTACGAATGCTTCACAAATACTGTACATGTGCAAAGAGAGACATTTGAGTCAGCAGCTGGTTGGGGAACAGTGCAGGATGATTTGTAGTGCATGAGCATGTAAACAAACATATATTGCTGAGTCTTTTGTGGGATTTTGTACACGCAGCAGTGTGTGTAAAGTGTTCATAGTGCACATAGAGGAGAGTGCGTTTCTACAGGCCCACTCACCTGTGTGTAGCACACTTCGAATTGCACAAAAAAAAAAAAAAAAAAGTTCCATACAGTTTTTTTCTTTGGGGTGGGGGGTGGTCCATGTTTCAGGAGGTAGGGGTTTGCATGGGGTTTCAGAGGGGGGCGGGGTGGTTTGAGTTCAGGGCTCTCACAGCCTGGGGGAAAAAGCTGTTGAGCAGTCTGGCGGAGCGGGCTCTGATGCTCCGGTACCGTCTTCCTGATGGTAGGAGCTGGAAGAGACTGTGGGAGGGATGGGTGGAGTCCTTCACGATGCTGTTGGTTTTGCTGGAGCATTGTGTAAGGAAAATGTCCAGGATGGAGGGGAGAGGGGCACCGATGATCTTTGCAGCTGTGTTCACTGTCCGCTGGAGGGTCTTGCGGTCAGCAGCACTGCAGTTCCCGTACCAGATAGTGATGCAGCTGGTCAGCACACTCTCAATGGTGCCTCTGTAGAATGTGGTGAGGATGGGTGGAGGGAGACTTGCTCTTTTCAGCCGGCGGAGAAAGTGCAGGCGCTGTTGTGCCTTTTTGGAGAGTGACATGGTGTTGGTGGTCCAGGTGAGATCCTCTGTGATGTGCACCCCCAGGAATTTAGTGCTGCTGACTCTCTCCACAGTCGAGCGGTCGATGGTCAGTGGGGGGGTGGTCAACGGAGTTTCTTCTGAAGTCCATCACAACCTCCTTTGTCTTCTCCACATTGAGGGACAAATTGTTTGTGCCACACCATTCAGCCAGTTGTGCCACTTCCTCTCTGTAGTGCGTTTCATCGTTGTTGCTGATGAGACCTACCACTGTTGTGTCATCAGCAAACTTGATGATGTGGTTGGAGCTGAACTTGGCAGTGCAGTCGTGGGTCAGCAGTGTGAAGAGGAGCGGGCTGAGCACACAGCCTTGTGGGGCGCCTGTGCTCAGTGTGGTAGTGCTCGAGGTGTTGTTGCCGACACGGACTGACTGAGGTCTTCCAGTTAGAAAGTCCAGGATCCAGTTACAAAGGGAATTGTTAAGGCCCAGCAGGTTTAGTTTATTTATGAGCTGTTGTGGGATTATTGTGTTGAATGCCGAGCTGAAGTCAATGAACAGCATTCTAACATAGGAGTCTTTTATTTTCTAGGTGGGTAAGAGCCAGGTGGAGGGTGGAGGAAATTGCATCGTCCGTAGAGCGGTTTGGACGGTATGCAAACTGGAGCGGGTCGAGTGTGTTGGGGAGGCTGGTTTTGATGTTGTGCATGACTAGCCTCTCAAAGCACTTCATCGTGATTGGAGTCAGTGCTATGGGACGGTAGTCATTGAGACAGGACACAGGTGATTTCTTTGGTACCGGTATGATTGTTGTGGATTTGAGACATGTGGGGACGACTGCCTGGCTCAGCGAGGTGTTGAAGATATCTGTTAGGACATCGGTCAGCTGTGCAGCACAGTCTCTCAGAACACAGCCAGGTATGTTGTCAGGACCCGCAGCCTTGCGTGGGTTAATCCTAGATAGGGTCTTCCTTACATCGGCTGGAGACAGACAGAGCGCCCGGCCGTTGGGAGGTGTGGGCAGTTTTTGTGCAGGTGTGTCATTCTGCATTTCAAACCGTGAATAAAAGTGGTTGAGTGCATCGGGGAGGGATGTGACCTCATCACAGGCCTGTGGCGGGGGCTTGTAGTCAGTGATGGTCTGAATGGCTTGCCACAGGCTCCGTGTGTCTCTGCTGTCTGTGAAGTGGTTGTTGATTTTTTGGGCATATGACCGTTTTGCATTTTTGATGCCACAGGACAGATTGGCTCTTGCTGTTTTGAGGGCTGCTTTATCTCCTGATCTGAATGCTTCATCTCTGGTCTTTAGCAGCCCACGAACCTCTGCTGTCATCCATTGCCTCTGGTTGGCACGTGTGGTGATGGTCTTGGTGACTGTCACATCATCAGTGCACTTTTTGATGTGAGCAGTCACAGTTTCAGTGTACTCATTCAGGTCTGTGTGGTTGTTGTAGGTGGCTGCCTCTTTAAACATGTTCCAGTCTGTGTCCTGGAAGCAGTCCTGCAGTGCTGAGGTGGCATTGTCTGGCCATACGGTGATCTGCCTTTGAACCGGTTTGGTGAGTTTGAGAAGTGGTCTATATGCTGGAATTAGCATAACAGAGATGTGGTCCGAGTACCCGAGGTGGGGGCGGGGTTCAGCCTTGTAAGAGTTCTTTATGGTTATGTAAACAAAGGGTGCAGAGCCAGAGGTGGTTCTGTAGGCAAACATTAATGCCTTGAATTTAATGCGAGCAGCTATTGGTAGCCAGTGCAAACTTATGAACAGAGGTGTGACGTGCGTTCTTTTCGGCTCATTAAAGATTAATCTTGCAGCTGCATTTTTGATTAATTGTAGAGGTTTAATAGAATTGGCTGGAAGAGAGCATTGCAATAGTCAAGTCTGGATAGAACAAGAGCCTGAACAAGGAGTTGTGTTGCATGTTCTGAGAGAAAGGGCCTGATCTTCTTAATATTGTATAATGCAAATCTGCAGGACCGGGCAGTTTTAACAATGTGGTCTGAGATATTCAGTTTATCATCAATCACAACTCCAAGGTTTCTGGCTGTTTTTGAAGGAGTTATGGTAGATGAGCCTAACTGGAAGGTGAGATTGTGATGAAGCGATGGGTTAGCTCAAATTACAAGCAGTTCTGTCTTAGCTAGGTTGAGTTGAAGGTGATGGTCCATCATCCAGCAAGAAATGCCTGTTAGACACACTGAGATGCGAGCAGCTATCGTCGGATCATCAGGATGGAATGAGAGGTAGAGCCGAGTGTCATCAGCATAGCAGTGATATGAAAAGCCATGTTTCAGAATGACAGAACCTAGTGATGCCATGTAGACAGAAAAGAGAAGTGGTCCAAGAACTGAGCCCTGAGGCACCCCAGTAGCTAGATGTTGCGACTTGGATACCTCACCTCTCTAAGATACTTTGAAGGACCTATCAGAGAGGTAAGACTCAAACCACTGGAGTGCGGTTCCTGAGATGCCCTTTCTCAATAGAGTTGACAAGAGGATCTGATGGTTGACCGTATCAAAAGCAGCAGACAGATCCAGATATGGGATTTAGAATGTTCATTGACGTCGCTTAACTGTCAGATTCAAAATTTCAAATCGGCTTCTAGCACCAACACAGAGAGAGGCGAGCATGATAAAAGCTGGTCATTCATATTTGCACAACTAGCTGCTCAAACAGCATTTATAGGCACTTAATGTGTTTATTTTGTCACATACACTTATACTGTCACAGAAGCACCAGACAAAAGTTTATAGGGCATATAAGCACAATGTATGAATGAAAAGCGCTCAGCCTGTTTGTTTTAGGCTGATGAGAGGCTGGCATTTATATTCACTAAAACAGTGTTTACATTTGCATGCTTATTTTCATGCCAAAACTCAGATTGTCACAGAAGTACCACAACAAATGTTTATAGAGCATAAGCACAAGATATCAATGTATAAATAAAACTGGCGCAGTATCTTTCTTTTCATCATCTGATCGGTTGTCATTTACATTTACTCAAACAGTGTTTACATTCGCATGATGTGCTTATTTTATATCAGGGACACTCCAATTGTCAGAAGTACCATGGAAAACGTTTACTGCACATAAGCACAAGAATGTTATTGTGGCCAAAATGCGCGCAGCCATTTTTGTTTACATCACAGGCTAATGTGCGGCTGTTGTTACGTTCACTCAGTGTTTATAGGCACTTGATGCATTTAATTTGTCACATACACTTATATTATATAATTTTAGACTGATGCGTGACTGGCATTTACATTCACAAAAACGGTTTATATTCGCATGATGTGCTTAGCCTATTTTATGCCACAGACACTCGATTGTCACAGAAGTACCACAACAAACGTTTATAGAGCTGAAGAATGCCAATTATGAATGAAATTGTGGGGTTGTGACGCGTCTCCCTCTAAGCTGACCACATTACTTCAGAGTAAACATGGAAAGAAAACTTACTCGTGATGATATTTTGGACATACCTTTTGACTGGAACGCTGAATCCGGCAGCAGCAGTGACGGACAGCTGTCAGAGAGCGATGAGGAATCCCACCTCCCGGAAAACCTTGTGGGCTGTGATTGTTCTGAAGCGCCGGCGATCCCTGACATTGCCGGCCCGGCCAGTAAGGGCACTGTTGTGGAGGAATTCCTTCCAACCTGGAAGTCCAATCCATTCTCTCCACCAGCCCTGGACTTTGACAACACTACCAAAGGTGTTCAGGGAGAATGTTTCAGATTATTTATGAATGAGCAACTTGTGGAGCAAGTGTTGCAGGAGACCAACAGGTATGCTCATCAGCTGAAAGAGTCGGCTACTATCCCTGGGAAACTGGCAAAGTGGACTGAAACAACTGTAAAAGAAAATTTACACATTTCTGGCAGCTTTTATTCTTATGGGCATGGCAAGAAAAAACTCCTTGAAAGATTACTGGTCCACCGATCCAGTAATACAGACCTAATTTTTCTCAACTCTCTGGAGCGGTTCCAACTCCTCCTGAGGGCCCTCCACTTTGCTGACAATGCTACAGCAAATCTCAGGGATCCTCTGAATAAAATTAGAAGTGTTTTCACCTTTCTGATGGCTGCTTTTGGAAAAATGTTTGTTCCTCACAGGGACTTGTGCATCAATTAGTCACTGCTGCTGCTGTGGAAAGGCCAGCTTGGATTTCGACAGTACATCCCATCAAAGAGGAAGAAGTTCAGAATCAAGCTCTTCATGCTGTGTGATGTTCTGACTGGGTATGTCATCAATGTGGTAGTGTACACTGGCTCCAGCACAGACATCACACACACTCCAGGACTTGGTGTGTCTGGCTGAGCAGTGTTGACACTGCTGAAGCCATGCCTGGGGAGAGGGCATACTTTGTACGTGGACAACTGGTACACCAGTCCTTCTCTTTTCAGTCACCTGCTGAGAGGCAAAACCTGGTCTTGTGGAACAGTGAGGGCCAACAGACAGGGTATGCCACGCTTTCGAGACAAGATGTCCAGTGGGGAGGCAGACTTTAAAAGTTGCGAAGAAATGCTGGCAGTGAAGTGGCATGACAAACGAGATATCTACATGCTGACAACAGTCCACTCAGCAGAGATGTCACCCTCTGGAAAAATACCACACCACAGGAAATGAGAAAATCAAACCCCAATGTGTGCTGGACTACAATAGGAAAATGGGTGCTGTGGATAAGGTTGATATGATGTTTACTCGTAAGACCATAAAATGGTACAATAAACTGTATTTCCATTTTGTGGACCTCGCAGTACACAATGCATTCATGGTTTACAAGGTGAAGCATGATTCTAGCCTGACATACCGAAAGTTCAGTCAAAATCTTGTTCGCCAACTTGTGGAAGAACACCACACTCCCCGGACGTCGCCCTCCTGCTTACAACCCACTTCGTCTCACTGCTCTGCATTTCCCCTCTGATATCCCTGCAACTGTCCAACAGGGGAAGAACACACGCAAGCACTGCAAGGTCTGCCTGACCACCAAAAAGTGCCCAGAGAAAAGGCAGAAGACGAGTTCATGTGCAAACCTTGCAACACAGCACTGTGTCCAACAGAGTGCTTTGAACAGTTCCACACTTCTGCCTATTTCTGAGAGAAAGAAAAAAAAATGTTATAGCAGTATAACAATACTTGTTCTTTTTACTGTGTAAATAATGTATATTGTTTAAAGTGTCAAATATATATGAAACACACACACACACACACACACAGTGTGTCACCAGGGCGACAGCTGAGATATTCTAAACTCACAAGTGAAAAGGTTAATATGCAACAAGGAAATATAGAGCACAGGCAGGGAAGACATTCAAGGTCCGACAAACACTAACTGAAAGAACTGGGGCTTTTAAAGACAGGACAATCAGGGAGGAAGACGAGACACACCTGAAATCAAATTAAAAATCAACGTGAGGGAGAAACTGGGTCACAGAGAACACATGGGGAGCAAAACACATGCAAAACAGTCCACAATCCTGACAGAGAAGGCATGGAGGAAAAACTATGCTTATCTGCTACACACAGTCTGGTCTGATCAATGATCAGGGGCCTGTTTCAATAAGGAGGTTCAACCAACTCTGAGTTAAAACTTGAACTCTGAGTTGACTTACCCTGAGATGGGAAACTCTTGAGTTTTCGGTTACAGAACAGCTGAACTGAGTTAGTTTACTCAACTCTAAGTAGGTTGACTCTGAGTTAAGCACGTGCACCACGACTATGAAAAGTCATGATCAGCGGAGCGCCGAAATTACGATTCACCATGGCAACAGCTCCCGCCAAAAAGACGTCAGCGCGCGTACCTCCGTCAATGCGTAACATTAATTCTTAATAACTGTCTATAACTTAATAACTGTTATAATATCTGAGGTGAAAACTGTAAATTATTGAACTAATATTCATTTTAATGGTATCTCATGGCCACAAAAAAAAAAAAAAAGAAAAAGACAGAAAAAGAAACAAGAACGTGGCAGCTAAAAATGAAGTATAAAAACACAATTGAATCAAGGTAAAGCTTTAAACATGAAAGGTTCATGGGTGTGGGCTAAATGACTTTACAGACATTTGACATTAAATATCATTCAGTGTCTATTTCAATGCGCTGCAGCTTTTTCCACATAGTCTAACACTCTTTTCACATAATTAAATATTCTCTAATCCAAGTTACATTTCTTAATTACAGTAATAAAATTAACTACTGACAAGAAGGCAGAGGGAGAACCTGGACCAGCACCACTGACAGATGAAGAGGAGATGGTCAAGTATTGGAAGATTTCTAAAATCCAAAAGTAAAAATAATAACTTTTGCTTTTGTATTAGGAAATAAAGATGAACAAAAATGTTTAATAATTTGCTTATTTAACAGCTGTAGTGGTGGTTATGGCTCGTACTACCCCTCCATCTGGCATCCTTCCATTTCATACAGTAATCATGCTTGTCATTAATGCATCCAACCACACTGGAAATCCTGAAGGAAATTCTGATTATTTCAGGTTACTTCCACAGGTCACAGAAAGATGTTATCAAGTGAACATCATTTATCAGATTAGCCTCATTTAAACCCATTGCTACACCATTGACCTACAGTCCTGTGATACTCCTCTTTGACGGATTTGTGAAACAATTCCCAGAAAGAGCGTGAGAGCGATGCACACTTTACTTAAAATCTGCATATCTTATAATGTGCTCTGCATCTCTGATGTTTAAAAGAAAACTACCATTTAAAATGGTACCGCTCAAATAAATATGCACATGAATACGGTGTAAAAAAACATATAATAACATAAATAATAGGCTATAAGGTATTTAGTCTTGTTTCCATGAAGGAAAAGAAAATTAAAATATTATTTTATTTTCCAAATTATCTGGCAATGGGGTAAGAAATTAAAATTAGCCTATTCTTGTTTCCGTTTGCATTACGATTATTTTTTTTACACTCTGTAGAACAATTTTATATTTTAACAAGACTAAATATCTAAAAAAAATATTTTCATGTATAGAAAATGCATCTTAACTTAAATTTTAAATGTTTGTACTTGAAATAAGACAAAAATACTCAGTAAGAAAAGCAATTTTGCGGCGTGAATGAATGAATGAGGTATTAAAACATCGCTTACACTTTAAAAAGGGGGAGGAGACCGAAAGAAACTCTGGGTTTCCCGAAGAAAACCTGCTCCCGACCAGGTTAGGTTCACAGAGTAAGTTGCCATGGTAACTGACTCGGAGTATACGTTACCTCTCTTTCAGAAACGGGCTTGACTTACTCTGCTTTCTCAGGTTTAACATACCTCCCATTCTGAAACCGAAAACCCAGAGTTTCCCTCATTTCAGGGTTAACATACTCAGAGTTTTCACTTAACCTCCTTTCTGAAACGGGCCCCTGGATCGGTACATCAGAAATCAACACCTCAGTGGAGGTTTTCTGCTCAGTACGTCTACATTGTGTTGTTTGGCCAAGTGTACAGTCTAAATGCAGATATCGGATATGGGTCATTTTAGAAGATGATACAAGCTGGTCAGCAAAACCATCAGATATGGTCAACAAATTGGAATTAGGCATCAAGACCTCAAGGGCCGACAAACACTAACTGAAAGAACTGGGGCTTTTAAAGACAGGACAATCAGGGAGGAAGACGAGACACACCTGAAATCAAATTAAAAATCAACGTGAGGGAGAAACTGGGTCACAGAGAACACATGGGGAGCAAAACACATACAAAACAGTCCACAATCCTGACAGAGAAGGCATGGAGGAAAAACTATGCTTATCTGCTACACACAGTCTGGTCTGATCAATGATCTGGATCGGTACATCAGAAATCAACACCTCAGTGGAGGTTTTCTGGTCAGTACGTCTACATTGTGTTGTTTGGCCAAGTGTACAGTCTAAATGCAGATATCGGATATGGGTCATTTTAGAAGATGATACAAGCTGGTCAGCAAAAACATCAGATATGGTCAACAAATTGGAATTAGGCATCAAGACCTGCAGGATAAATGCAGCCTAAACAGACTAGATCGGCTCAGTCACAAGCACGAGCGGCACGGAGCGGAGAGTGGACACGCGCAAAAGCTAAATGTCCCGTTTTCAAAAGCGGTGGCAATAACTACTAATTCCAACAGTGTCACGGTTCATGGGATCACGGTCTCATCCGGGCTTTGTACGGTTGTGTGTGTGTGTGTGTGTGAATGGGCGTGCCTGATTACCGAGCTAATCATCCCAGGTGTGGCTCGTTTGCGGCTCTATATCAGCTGGGCTAACCTCACCTTGTGTTGTCAGATCCTTGGTGTTTGTCCTCGCGGTCCTGTTCGCTCCGCTGGCTCCTGTTTCGGGATTCCTTCATCGACCTCCTGGATTTTCCTGAGTCTCTTCACCTTGGTGCCGCCCATTGCATCCCTGCGCTACGGAGATCTGCCGACTCGGAGCTTTCGCTGCCGTGGACTCCTTTATGTTTGTGACACTTCTAATAAACTGTATGTTAAGCATCCGCAACTGAATCCTGTCTCTTTGTTCCCGTGACAAACAGAACATCAGTATGGCTAAATGCAGCACAAGATGACACACCTCACTATGGTATGAAAATTTGGATGCCAAAACCAGTCGTTAAAGCCGTCATCACTTTCAAAGTAATCAAAAAATTCTACGTTGTTTTCAGAAATCGTATTTAGTCCAATGAAGGCTTTGGCCGGAGACTTACCAGACACGGCGGCTCCCGGCACACATAAAATTTTGTGTCCTCACCATGCCCAAGTCCAAATCTAAGATGCGCCATTTGGATCATCCAAGACAGGGGACTGTCAGCCGCGAACATCCCGCGAAACGCTGGTGCTTCACCATAAACAACCTGTCTTCCGATGATTTGCGTGATGTTGCTGCTGTATTTACAGCTAATCTGTCGACTTTGCTGTGGTCGGGGACAAAGTTGGTGAGGGTGGCACAAGACATCTGCAAGGTTTCGTCAATATGAAGGTGAAAAGAAAGCTGTCAACAATGAAAAATTGTCTGTCTTCGAAAGCGCATTTTGAAGTTACGTGTGGCTCTGATTTCGGTCGCCTACGTAATGTTGCTGAGGCATGTCCTGCTACCTTTATCCGTTATGGGCGGGGTATCCGCGACTACGTGAACGTAATGGAATCTGCAAGCAACGTGACTTCAAGATGTCGGTTATGGTCCTGGTTGGTGAGCCCGGATGTGGTAAATCCCGATACGTCACTGACCTTTGTGAGGGAGTGTCAACGTACAACAAGCCTTGCGGCCCATGGTGGGATGGCTACGATGGACAAGAGAACGTTGTCATCGATGATGTCTATGGCTGGATTGCGTACGATGAACTTTTACGAGTTTGTGATCGTTTAGGCAGTCCATGATGAGCAGGAAAACATAGAACGACAGACGTGATAATGCACCGATTACAACAAAGAATCACGAGTTTCACACAACAGCATGGGACACAGTTTAAGGGGCTAACATGACAGTAAATTGCGGACTTGCGAAACAACAAAAAGTGGGTATACGTAAATATAGTATGTGTGTGTGTGTGTGTTTGTATGTTCTTTAAAGCTTTAGGCATAAAGGTTTTTAACTTTATAACTGGTTTGATTTCTGTCATTAGTAACCTCTTCCTCTGTTGTGTGGGTGTGTTTCCCTCAAAACATTGTCAGAACCTTGATGTTTTAAAGCTTAATGGATTCAGCTGTGGTTGCATATTTCCTGATTTCTCATCAAAATAAATGTATTATGCATGTAACAAACCACCTCAAATATAACATGGAGATTTACTTTGTCCTACTGAATGCACAATATATTTTGGAGCAATTCAATTGGCAATTCTGTTGGAATCCGTGCATCATTAGTTTTTTTTATTTAATATTGAAAGTAATATTCCCGAAAAATGGGAATTCAGCTTAATTTTTCGTTTTTTTGTTCAGGGGTAGAAAAATTAATAAACAGCTTGAAGATTCGATTTCTACATGTGGGCAGGAATTATTCTGCTGATTGGCCAGTCGAAGATCAAACCGTGCCGTCATCAGTTCTTCAGCAGTATCATGTTGGCATCTGGTTTACGATGGTGCCGGTGTGTATGGCGTGCCGTCTATTGACTCTGCTACTCATTTAGTTTGTATTGACTTTACTGTTCTTATCCAGTCATTCGTTGCTTGTTTTTACGACCGCCAACAACTTATTGATATTTATCATGCTATGCCAAAGTATTTTGGGCTCCACTCCAATCTAAAAAACTATGAGTTCTACTCACCACCTACGCAGTCCAGTTCCTCTGACTTTATACACTGGCATGCTCTCGGGGTTCCATGCAAGAGACGCTGGAGACGACGCGGAAAACGGGGTGGCATGGCTGTGCGATTGAAGTTGGCCTGGGCGTCGGGCTCCTCTACTTCCCTGCTGTCGGCCCTAATGCCGCCGGAATATATATATAATAAAAGAAAAATACCAGGGGGAAGAAATCTATACATTAAGGCAGTTACATAAATTTGAAAAGCTTTAGAATTAAAGTATATTGTAAGATAGAACCGTTTTAATAATTGACTTTGATTTGCATAGTTTTTTCTAGAAAATTATGTTTTACGTTTGTCCATTGTGTGGTGATATCTATTTCTTTGTAAATGTGTCCTTTGTTGTCTATCTTGACCAGGGCTCCCTGGTAGAAGAGATATTGTATCTCAATGGGACCGTCCTGGTTAAATCAAATCAAATAAAATAAAAGGTCAGTATTACAAACATATGATGTTTTCTTTTGAATTACTTTTGACTTATGAATATAAAACTTTGCTAAGATAATTAACAGATTAATAATGTAAATCTGTTTATCAGAAAAAGATGGGTTTTGAAAACAAGGCTGGCGCTAAAACACATATGTTTGTTTGCCAAACACCATTAAACCTCAGAGGAAGAAGTTCCGTTTCACCGTGATCTCTGTTGTTCTGTCCTGATGCTGGATCAATACAGACTGTTAGACGTGCTTTCTGTATAAAAATACAGTTTTTAAATCAGGTCAGCAAATACCTGTAATATTCTCATCCTCATAGTCGTTTTGATGCAAGCAGGAATATCCTGAGGAGTATCATCTGAACTGAGATCTGCTGCTGTGAAGATGGTGTTTGTTAAAGAGGAGCGTGAGGAGGACATGATTAAACCAGAACCATGCAGAATAAAACACGAGGAACCAGAACCCTGCAGAATAAAACACGAAGAACAAGGAGGTTGGTCTTTAGTCTTCATTCAGCTCTACCTTTACGAAAATTAACCGATATTTTAGTACAAATTAAACCAAACAACCATGGTTACTATAGTTAGTAACTATAGTAACCATGGTTTTGTAGTAAAACTGTGGTTATACAAATGTTAATAAATACACCAAAATAAAACATGGTTACCACACTTTTACTATAATAAAACCAGGGTTAATTTTCGTAAGGGTAATGACTGTTTGTGGTACATTAGGCTTACAAAGCTGTAACAATACAGAGAGTTATAAAGTTTCAAGCAGGTTTAGTTTGTTCTAATAGAAGCAGTCTTTAGAGCGGATGAATAATATAGATGGAGCAGCAAATAATAGGAGACACTTTTTTCAACAAAATCCATGTTAGATAATTTTATAGTTGATCAAACATTTAATAGTTCTACTTGTAGAAATATGGAATTTATAATGTTTTAAAATGATATTTTGAAGATCAATGTACCTCATTCATGAAAGTTTCAGGGATGTATAATTTAAAAAAAATTGCATCAAAAGGAACAACATTTTGTATAGAAATAGACTTAACATTGTTACACTTATGTCCTTTCACATTTCTCTTTGTGTTTTTCAAGCTACTGACAAATTAACTGTTTTTACTTTTATTTTAGAGTTGACTGAAGAAAGCGAGGAGAATGAAGAATCGAGTGAAGTTGAGGAACAAAATAATGTCAAAACTGCAGAAAAACGTTCAAGTTGTTCTCAAACCAAACAGAAAAATGTAAAGAAAAAGAGAACGGATAAATCTATCATCTGCACTCAGTGTGGAATGGGTTTCGCATACAAATATAGTCTTGATGTTCACATGAGAGTTCACACAGGAGAGAAACCGTTCACTTGTGATCAATGTGGGAAGAGTTTCACACAATCATCAGGCCTTAAGGCGAGACACTACAGGTGAATAGGGTAAAATTTTTAACTAGCAGATATCACCATGAAACTTTCCCAGTTGATTACCTACATTAAGATGAGAAAAAAAATGTATTACAAAGTTTCTGTAATTTTATGTTTAAATATGCAAATTAGTCATTATCTAATTAAATATGCGCTAATTTGCATATATTTTAAAAAACGAAATCTCAGAATTGGATAAAGCCAGGTTCAAAATTCTTTTTTCATTGTGTTCACATATGAGATGGGAAAAAAATTACAGAGGGATTTATGGATATCTACTTTTGTTATCCTGTAAATCAGAATATACTGTCAATAGCCTTAAAAAATGTATTTTCGCCATGTTTTTTGGAATAAAATGTTATATAAATCAGGCTAGGAATAATATATTTACAAATCCCTCTGTAATTGTCTTCATAATATAACTAGGTACAAGACTGGAAAGTTTGGTGTATAAAGGTGCTACTGAAGTGGAGATTTCGGACTTGGAGTATGAGAGAAAAGTCATTTTGAGAAAACGGGCTTTTAAAGATTTATATTGTAAAAATCCACACATTTTTATATGAAAACATTGCTAACAAGCAAAACAACTGGCCAAGTAATTGTTTATAACAATGTAGACCATGAACAATGACAACTGAATAAAACAACATTGCCAAATAAGACCTTCAACTAACCACAGAGAACCACAAATACAGACACAAACTTATCATCAGAACTGCAACTCTAGTCATCTATGTCCATCGGAACGCAAAGTTCACGCATGAGGGTTGAAAGCCTAGCTCTCCATGCCTGCACCATATGTAGGCCCCTCACCCCTCTCTTGCTGATGCCTTTTCAGCTTTTTAGCTGTGCTCAGAGTCTTTCTGCAACGTTTTACACTCTCAGACCGGATGGATTCGGCTTTTGTGATCCTCAGCATGTCGGTTTCCCTGATGGTGGTGACGGTAACGACAGTGCTTTCCAGCCAAAGCTTATCCATAATGGCAAGCATGGCAGAGGCCCCCTCATTAAAAGTTGAAATGGCCATACTTGCAGCTGCCTCAACTCTACTCTTACCTACAAACACTGTTTTTGGACAGCGGGCCCAAATGACGGAGTTGAGGCACTCATTCGCATTTTGAGTGCCACCATGCTGCATGCGCTGCAGCAGGCTGTCACTTGACATGCGGTGGTATACAGGTATCAGCTTCTGGCCCACCTCCCGAGACAAAAAGTTTCCTGCATGGAGCCTGTGGCTCTCTGGAGTTTCTCCATTTTCCTCCGCTCTCCTATACCAACACCAGGACAGGTTGCACCTGGTGTGCAAGGGGACTTCGTCACAGGACATGCTATGGAGGAGATCAGCCCAGATCTCATTTTTCATTTTCTCTATGGAACCCTGGTTATTTAAAATTGCCCCCCTGTAATAATTTTGTAATGTTTTACATTTTTTGGCCGTTAATTTTCCCAGACCCTTCCCCCCCAATTTGCGTTCAGCACTTAATTTTCGTAGTGCTGTGCCCATACGCTTATGGGCATGGTTGATGCATTCTAATTTTACTACCTCATGCCCAGGGTATGGGTTGAGGGATACCACCTCCCTGAATGCAGCACTGTCCCCATCTGACAGCATCTGAATGTATCTCAGCTGGTGGCGACTCACAGACCTGGCCCACATCCTCTTCGCTGCCTCCTGCTCCATAGCCTTGCTTGAGCCCCTAAAATTTTGTGCACAGTCATGCGTTTCTCTCCAGCTGTCAATTTCCTCATCTGTAATCTTTCCCTCATGCCTGGCAGCTTCTTTAAGGGCACAAGCATGGCAATAGGAGGATAGAACCTCAAAGTCGATCACCAGTCCCGTAAAAATATGGATGCACACCCCGATCCCATAGTGTGATGTGAACCCTCTTTTCTGCCAAGTGCCATCAAAAGACACACTGATATTTATCACCGCATCTGCATCCTCTCTCAGCAACTCTGCCACATCTGCATCAATATCTGCATAGGCCTGCCTGACCTGCTCCCTGGTCCTGTGAAGTGACTCAATACCTCTCTCAATTTCTGCCGCTAAAATGAAATGTGTATTGTATCAATAACTGTTCATTTGTTTTGTTTTTATAGATACAGCACACAGAAATCTGTACTGTAAAAGTAAAACTGACCACCACAACATAATGAATGAGATGGCACTTTATTCTATTCTTATAAATAAATAAATATTTCATCCATACAAAACAAATATTGTTACAGTAATGTTATAATATGTTAGAAGGTGGTAACAGCCACACGTATTGGGCTATTTCTGACATTAGAAATTCTAAACCTCCCATCGACAGCTTACGTTCAGATGCGCTTCCCGAGGGCATTTCACTGGGTAATCCATCACTAATTTTCCTTTTCCCCCTTGCAAGTGACAACTGCTGTACTCTTTTCGATGATTGACGCGAAGTCATTTTCATTAATTCACTCAAAAGATCCCGCGGAAAGCTTAACCAAACAAGGAAGCGTCAACGCATACCATGTCATGTGACGATTCTGAACGAATCACGTTGTCAGAAATTGTCTTCAGCCAATGAGATTGCGCATTTAGAGTTAAATCCCCTCTTTTACTTTCACGATTGGTTGCTGATAGAAAGGAAATGACCATATTTGGATCCGACAGCATTGTAGAGAAGAGAGAGAGCTTTCCAGCAGTATACGTGATGACTGGGTACAGGCAGAGATCGCGGAGCAGCATGTTGATTTAGAACGCCAACTTTTGTTGAATTTATGAGAAATCTACAGACGCAAACAGACAAAGTGCAGTAAAATAAAGACCTAAATGTGTATTTCGGACTTTTTTTCACCACAAGTCTGAAAGAAGACATGTTATTGAAGACAAATATCCAAAAATCTCAAAATTGACCAATAAAAAAAAAAACGATGTTTTTGCCTGCCGTGTCTCGCCTTAAGGAGCACATGAATATCCACACTAGAGAGAAACTGCACATGTGATCAATGCGGGAAAATGTTTTTGAGAACTTCAGACCTGAAGAAACACCTGAGAGTTCATACAAAGGAGAAACCACATTCATGTTCTGTGTGTGGAAAGAGTTTTTCACGTCTAGAACATTTGAAAAATCATCAGAAAATACATACTGCTGTGAGAGATTATATGTGCTTTGAGTGTGAGAAGACTTTTAAATCTGAACAGTGTTTAAAGCGGCACCAGATTATTCACACTGGAGAGAAACCTTAGAACCACTGATAGAACAACTGTTCACACTGTGACAAGAGATTCAGTCGGTCAGGAGACCGGAGAAGACACGAGAGAAATCACACTGGAGAGAAAACCAAGCAAGTGTTCACTCTGTGACAAGAGAAACAGTCGGTCAGGAGACCTGAAAACACACAAGAGAAACCGCACAAGAGATTCAGTCGGTCGACACATTGGACGTATTGTTTGTAGTTTGCTTACTCTTTCATGAAGGAAAGTAGCTTTCTACAAAGTGTTCTTACTCAGGAAGCTGAAGAAGAGACTGTAACACTTTTGAAAGACACCAGATTTATTTTTAATTTGTTCTTCATTGTTGTTTTTAAAACCACTAGTTAGTCATCTTTGATGATTTATTTCAGAATCAGAATCAGAATGAGCTTTATTGGCCAAGTATGTTTACACATACAAGGAATTTGTTATGGTGACAGAAGCTCCACAGTGCAACAGAAAGACAGTAACAGGACAGGACACAGGTAATAAAACAAAATAACAAGAAATAGCCAATAACCAATGTACAAAGCAGCAAAAAAAAAAATATATATATATATACAATATATAATATAGGCGACTATGTATGTACAGGTCAAGTATGTGCAAATTAGAAATGAGAAAATAAAAATAAAATAAGTGAGTGTGGTGAATGGATAATGAATTAGTTGTGTGTTCTACGTTTATTTATTGAGTGTTCATGAGATGTATTGACTGAGGGAAGAAACTGTTCCTGTGTCTGGTCGTTCTGGTGCTCAGAGCTCTGTAGCGTCGACCAGATGGTAAAAGTTCAAAGAGGGAGTGTGCTGGGTGTGAGGGGACCAGAGTGATTTTACCAGCCTTTTTGCTCACTCTGGATAAGTACAGTTCTTGGAGAGTGGGGAGGGTTGTACCAATGATTCGCTCAGCAGTCTGGACTACCCTCAGTAGTCTTCTGAGGTCAGATTTGGTAGCTGAGCTGAACCAGACAGTTATTGAGGTGCAGAGGATGGATTCAATGATGGCAGAGTAGAACTGTTTCAGTAAGTCCTGTGGCAGGTTGAACTTCCTCAGCTGGTGAAGAAAGTACAACCTCTGCTGGGCCTTCCTGACAATGGAGTCAATGTGAGTATCCCACTTCAGGTCCTGAGAGATGGTGGTGCCCAGGAATCTGAATGACTCCACTGCAGTCACAGTGCTGTTCATAATGGTGAGTGGGGGGAGAGCAGGGGGGTTTCTCCTGAAGTCCACGATCATCTCCACAGTTTTGAGCGTGTTAAGCTCCAGGTTGTTGAGACTGCACCAGACAGCCAGCTCCTTGACCTCCTGTCTGTAAGCAGACTCGTCACCGTCCTGGATGAGGCCGATCAGTGTGGTGTCGTCTGCGAACTTCAGGAGCTTGACAGAGGGGTCTTTAGATGTGCAGTCGTTGGTGTAGAGGGAGAAGAGCAGTGGGGAGAGGACACAGCCCTGAGGAGCTCCAGTGCTGATGGTTCGAGTGCTGGATGTGAATTTGCCAAGCTTTACTAACTGCTGTCTGTCTGTCAGGAAGCTGTTGATCCACTGGCAGACGGAGGTGGGGACGGAGAGCTGAGTTTGTTTATTTTGAAGGGTTTCCGGGATTATGGTGTTAAAAGCGGAGCTGAAATCCACAAACAGGATCCTCACATAAGTCCCTGGTCTGTCCAGGTGCTGCAGGATGAAGTGCAGTCCCATGTTGACTGCATCATCCACAGACCTGTTTGCTCTGTAGGCAAACTGCAGGGGGTCCAGTAAGGGTCCAGTGATGTCCTTCAGATGAGCCAAAACCAGTCTTTCGAATGATTTCATGGCTACAGACATTAGGGCCACAGGTCTGTAGTCATTAAGTCCAGTAATTTTGTGTTTCTTTGGGACGGGGATGATGGCGGAGCGTTTGAAGCATGAGGGGACTTCACACAGCTCCAATGATCTATTGAAGATCTCTGTGAAGATGGGGGCCAGCTGCTCAGCACAGAGTTTTAGGCAGGCTGGTGACACACCATCTGGACCAGGTGTTTTCCTTCTTTTGTTCTTCCTGAAGACCTGGCACACATCATCTTCGCTGATCTGAATTGTAGGTGTGGGGGAGAGAGGGGTTGCTGGAGGTGTGAATGGTTGTGTGGAGGGGTGTTCTGGGCGGGTGTAGGGTGATCGTTCAAAACGACAAAAGAACTCGTTTAAGTCGTCTGCCAGGTGTTGATTCTCCAGAGTGCTGGGGGGTGGTGTTTTGTAGCTGGTGATGTCCTTCAATCCTAACCACACTGAAGCCGGATCACTGGAAGAGAATTTGTTCCTGAGCTTGTCAGAATAATTCCTCTTTGCCACTCTGATCTCCTTTTCCAGTGTGTATTTGGCCTGTTTGTACAATACTTTATCCCCCTTTCTGTGAGCATCTTCTTTGGCCTGACGGAGCTGTCTGAGTTTGGCAGTGAACCATGGTTTGTCATTGTTGTAGAATAGATGAGTCCTGGTAGGAATGCACATGTCCTCACAGAAACTGATATAAGATGTTACAGTCTCTGTGAGCTCGTCCAGGTCATTTGCCGCAGCTTCAAAAACAGTCCAATCAGTCAGGTCGAAACAGGCTTGTAAATCCCGCTCTGTTTCGTTAGTCCATCTTTTAACAGATCTTAATACAGGCTTCGCAGACTTAAGTTTCTGCCTGTAGGATGGAATAAGATGAACCAAACAGTGATCAGAGAGTCCTAAAGCTGCTCGTGGAACAGAGTGATATGCGTCCTTTATCGTTGTGTAACAGTGATCCAATATATCCGGGTGTTGTTGTTCACTCTCTGTGATCAGATCAGCGAGTTTCTGTAGAGCTGTGCTCATGTGCACTTGCGGTGGAATGTAGACACTCACGAGAATGAACGAGCAGAACTCCCGCGGCGAATAGAACGGCTTGCAGTTAATGAAGAGCGTTTCTAGATCTGAACAGCACATCTTCTTTAACACAGTTACATCTGTACACCACCTCTCATTGATGTAGAAGCACGTCCCTCCGCCGTGCGATTTCCCCGTTGATTCTGTGTCCCGATCTGCTCTGATCAGCTGGTAATTAGGCAGATGAATCGCGCTGTCCGGTATGTCGCCATTCAACCAGGTTTCAGTGAAACACAGAGCAGCAGAGTTAGAAAAACTCCTTGTTTGTCCGGGAGAGCAGAAGGAGTTCATCCGTTTTGTTGGGTAGAGAGCGGAGATTCGACAAATGGATGCTAGGTAACGCCGTTCTAAATCCGCGCTGACGAAGTTTCACGAGCGCGCCGGCTCGCTTTCCTCGTCTGCGCCTCCTGTAGCGTTTGACCAGAGCTACGGCTCCACCAACTACAATGTCCAGCGAAACGTCCGAAAAATCAAAAACCGGTAGAAGATTTTGTGGTGTGTTCTGCCGAATGTTCAGCAGATCATCCCTGGTAAAACTGATCTTATTTGAAAAACAAAAAACAGGAAAAAAAAACAAAAACAGTACAAACACTGAGGAGCAACGCACAATAGCTGCCATCAGCGGCGCCATTTTGTTTTCTTTTTAGAAAACAGATATAGGCTATATTGTCATGTAGCTTTGTAACTGATTGTTCTGTGCTTCTCTTGTAAATAGGGATGGTACCTGAACCTGGTATTTAACATTCCCTGGGGCTAAATTACGATAAAACCGTAGTATCTGACGCTATCAGTTCTGCTTTTCAGTACCAGAGAAATTATTATTGGTACATAAACGTTATCAAGCTAATTGCATTTTGTCAACCGTTTCTATATGTGATAATATCAAGACATTCTTTTATGATGTGTTTTTCGCTATTTGCAATCCAGAAGTGAGACCTCGCTTGCGTTTTCAGTCTGAGAGATTAATCTAATTTAATTTTCAAATCCGAGTTTGGCCAATGGGCCTCATTCATGAAACACGAGCAGAACTCATTTTTATGTAAATTGTTCGTAAAGCTGTTTTGACGTAAACTTTCGAATTCATGAAAATGTAAATATTTTTAAAAAGTTAGTTGGTATGAAAGAAATTTACACCTTCTCCCTACCACGTATAAATGAGACGTAAAATGTTCTGTTTTTTTCTGGCAAACTAATGACACTGAATTTTGTTGCACTTCCATTATAATATGATCCAGAGTGTTCTTCTTTCTGGTGGGACAATTAACAGATTGTCTGTATTTGGGGAGTTCACTTGTCACATTTCCTTTGTTAAAGTCACCGAGGACAATAACAAAAGAGTCCGGGTATGTGTGCTCCATGCACAATATCTGTTCAGCAAGAGTACTCTGTGCATCCTGCACGTTTGCTTGTGGTGGAATGTACACACCGACCAGTGACAGGAGATCAGGAGAACAGTACTGCTGAATCACTGTCACATCATTGCACCATCCACTGTTAGTATAAAAACTGATTCCTCCACCTTCCCTCTTTCCTGAAAGTTCCGGCCGGCGATGACGAGTCGGAATCCTGCCAGCGGTATCAGCCCACACAGCCACGTTTCAGTGAAGCACAAGACTGAGGACTGTCTCTGTTTTTTCCTACCAGGAGCTGAAGTTCGTCCATTTTGTTGCACAGTGAACGCACACTGGAAAGAAATATTCCTGGTAGCGGTGTACGATGTCTGCGGAGGCACATGAGCGCATCGGCACGCTTCCCCCTCCTCCGGCGTTTCACTGCATACGCAAAGGTGAGCACACCTTTGACCAAAATGTCCAAAAAATTCACAGGTGTGTCGATGAAAATGGGACATAAATCCTTAGGGACTATAGCTCTAATGTTCATGAGCTCTTCTCTGGTATACGAGCTCAATGTATCATCACAAAAGACCGTTTTAACAAAGAAAACTACACAAAACAAAGCTCACCAACACACACCGAGGCAGCTGCGGCGCCATGAACACCTATAAGATGTCTCCTATAATCAAAAAAGTAATCGACAGATTAATCAACAAAAATAATAGTTAGCAGCAGCCCTCATATGTCTGCACATGGTTCCATATAAGCTAGATATGTATTTGCATGCAAATATAATTTTGTCCTTCATCTCATGTTGTGAGGATATAAGCATGTTTATAGGTATTTATTTTTTCATGTCTGCTCTCATATATAAGCATTCAGGTTAGAGCCCTGCATTTCGGCCTGGGCCGACGGGCCCCGACTTTTTTACACCTCTAGGGCCGGGCTTCAGGCCAATTTCCACATCATAGTTCAGACGCGGGCCAGGCCTCAGGCTTGTTTTGGGTTTCTCCTTATTTTATATTGTAGACATCTATCGATTAGCGATGAAAAAAAATTGCCGCGCTGGTGGAAACAACACGAGACCGTGCTGCGACTGAGAGCAGCTCGATGGTGTTTAGTGTCCTGCAGCAGCAGCAGGTGCGCAAGTGACTTCAGCGCAGCTGAATAGTTCTGCGTTCAAATGCATGCAATAGGCTAAAGCTTGCTGAAAAAACCCAGCAAACATAATAACCATGAATGTGTCTGCGTGAAATAGTAAGGAGATATTTGAATTATTTACTAATAAACTAATGTTTTCTGAGTTCGTGTCTCAAGGATGAAGTTGCTGATCCTGACTCGCCGTCTCCTCATTAGATGCGCCTTTAGAGAGAAATGCATCTTTATTGATTATGATTAAAATTATAATAAAAGAGTTTTTGTTTTATTTTTTTTTATTTCGTTAAGTGATAATTTAAAGCTTTCTATAGATATATTTATCATGTCTGTGAGGCATGTATTCGCTCAGTTTCGGTTCATTTTTTGTGAAGCGCTCCTGTTCAAGACAGCAGAAAGCGCATCGTGTTTGTTTTCTTTGTTTTATAAAATAACTATCTTTTGTTGGTATTGTGAGTGCTCACAAATACAAGTAGACCCTTTACAGGTCCGAATGATGTATTACTCGCCCGCGGCAACGATCATCATGTCAGGACCGCTTCAGTAGACTGTTTGCTTTGAATGAATGGTTATTGTCATGGTGTAAAGAACAGAAGTTGCTCTTTGTTAATAATTGGAATCTTTTCTGGGAGCGTCCTAGGCTTTTCCGTGCTGATGGCCTGCACCCCAGCAGAGTCGGAGCGGAACTCCTGTCGGACAACATCTCCAGGACGCTACGCTCCATCTGACTAGTAAGCCAATTCTCAAATAACTGCTATGATGACTTTTGTTCTACCCACTTAAAAGATAGAAGTACTTGCGCTGTCCAATCTATTCAGACTGTGTCTGTTCCCCGAATAGCGAGGTCAAAATATAAATTCAATGCAGGATCTAGAAATAATCTGATCGTAATTCAACCAGAAAAACACAAAATAAATGAACAAAAACTATTTTTAAAGCTTGGGCTCCTAAACATTAGATCACTCGCATCCAAAGCAGTTATTGTAAATGAAATGATCACAGATAATCATTTTGACGTACTCTGTCTGACTGAAACCTGGCTGAAACCAAATGAATATTTTGGTCTAAATGAGTCTACTCCACCAAGCTACTGTTATAAACATGAACCCCGTCAGACTGGTCGTGGCGGCGGTGTTGCAACAATATATAGTGATATTCTCAGTGTTACTCAGAAAACAGGATACAGGAGGTTTAACTCATTCGAAATACTTCTGCTTAATGTTACACTGTTAGATATGCAAAAGAAATCTCTCCTATCTCTTGCTCTGGCTACTGTGTATAGACCGCCAGGGCCATATACAGATTTCCTAAAAGAATTTGCAGATTTCCTCTCAGATCTACTAGTTAATGTTGATAAACTGCTAATTGTCGGAGATTTTAACATTCACGTTGATAATACAAATGATGCGTTAGGACTTGCGTTTACTGACCTAATAAACTCTTTTGGAGTCAAGCAAAACGTCACCGGGCCCACTCATCGTATTAATGATACGCTAGATTTAATTATATCGCATGGACTTGATCTTACCGATATAGATATCGTACATCAAATTGATGATGTTACTGATAATTTCCTTGTATTGTGCATGCTGCGTATTACTGATATTAATTATATGGCTCCGCGATATCGTCCGGGCAGAACTATTGTTCCAGCCACCAAAGACAGATTCACAAATAACCTGCCTGATTTATCTCAACTGCTCTGTGTACCCATAAATACACATGAACTAGACGAAATAACTAGCAACATGGGCACTATCTTCTCTAATACATTAGAAGCTGTTGCCCCCCTCAAATTGAAAAAGGTTAGAGAAAAACGTACTTCGCCATGGTACAACAGTTATACCCATTCTCTCAAGAAAGAAACTCGTATTCTTGAGCGCAAATGGAGAAAAACTAACTTAGAAATTTTTAGAATTGCGTGGAAAAACAGTATGTCCAGCTATAGACAGGCTTTAAAAGCTGCCAGGGTAGAGCATATCCGCGAACTCATAGATAATAACCAAAACAATCCAAGGTTCTTATTTAGCACAGTGGCTAGATTAACAAATCTAGATCTAAATATTCCCTCACAGTTTAATAGTAATGACTTTATGAATTTCTTTATTGATAAAATAGATAACATCAGAAATACAATAATAAATGTAGATTCTACTGCGTCTAGTATTTCAGCTTCATTCATCGCACCCAAAGAAAAACTGCAGTGCTTTACAACTATAAGACAGGAAGAGCTAAATAAACTTATCAGTGCATCTAAACCAACAACGTGTTTATTAGATCCTGTACCCACTAAACTACTGAAAGAGTTGTCACCTGTAGCAGAAGAACCGCTTCTCAATATTATTAACTCATCGTTATCTTTAGGTCACGTCCCAAAACCATTCAAGCTGGCGATTATTAAGCCTCTTATTAAGAAACCACAACTAGACTCTAATGAACTGGCAAATTACAGACCCATTTCAAATCTTCCGTTTATGTCTAAAAGTTTAGAAAAAGTTGTGTCTGCTCAATTGTGCTCCTTTTTGCAAAAAAATGATCTCTATGAAGAATTTCAATCAGGTTTCAGGCCCAATCATAGTACAGAAACTGCACTTGTTAAAATTACGAATGACTTACTACTTGCTTCAGATCAAGGCTGCATTTCATTGCTAGTATTACTTGATCTTAGTGCTGCGTTTGACACTATAGACCATAATATACTCATAGATCGATTACAAAACCATATTGGTATTCAAGGACAGGCTTTAAGATGGTTTAGATCCTACCTGTCAGATCGCTACCACTTTGTTCATTTAAATGGGGAGTCATCTCAATTATCACCAGTAAAGTATGGAGTACCACAAGGATCTGTCCTAGGTCCTCTGCTATTTTCAATATACATGTTGCCTCTTGGTAATATTATTAGAAAATACGGCATTAGTTTTAATTGTTATGCTGATGATACTCAACTATATATCTCAACAAGACCAGATGAAACTTCTCAACTATCTAAGCTAATAGATTGTGTAAAAAATGTAAAAGATTGGATGACCAATAATTTCCTCCTATTAAATTCAGATAAGACAGAGATATTACTTATTGGACCAAAAAACAGTACACAGAATCTCGTGGATTATAATTTGCAACTAGACGGATGTACTGTTACGTCCTCTAAAGTCAAAAATCTGGGTGTTATATTAGACAGCAACTTGTCCTTTGAAAATCATATTTCCCATGTTACAAAAACAGCATTCTTCCGTCTCAGAAACATTGCCAAGCTTCGAAACATGCTACCTGTTTCTGATGCAGAAAAGCTAGTTCATGCATTCATGACCTCTAGACTGCACTATTGTAATGCACTGCTAGCTGGTTGTCCTGCATCTTCAATAAACAAGCTACAGATAGTCCAAAATGCAGCGGCTAGAGTTCTTACCAGATCAAGAAAATATGATCATATTACCCCAATTTTACAGTCTCTGCACTGGCTACCCTTTAAGTTCCGTATCGTTTACAAAATATTATTACTTGCCTATAAGGCCCTAAATGGTTTAGCACCTGCGTACCTAACTTGTCTTCTACCACGCTACAATCCAACCCGCTCTCTATGGTCGCAAAACTCTGGACTTTTGGTAGTACCTAGGATAGCAAAGTCCACTAAAGGAGGTAGAGCTTTTTCACATTTGGCTCCCAAACTCTGGAATAGCCTTCCTGATAACGTTCGGGGTTCAGACACACACTCTCTGTTTAAATCTAGATTAAAGACGCATCTCTTTAGCCAAGCATTCACATAATTTTACACTCCATTTTGTTAGTGTGTTAATCCATATACACCGTTCAATCAATTCACAAGCAGTGCAGAAAGTATTTCTGAGGGCAACACTGCAATGCTTTATTCTGTTATGATATTATTTAATCTAATCCTGTATCGTGAATCTGTTTACCCTGCTGAAAAAAACAATAGAAACCATTACAGAATCCCTAATGGTTTCCACTACAAATACCATTATAAACCATCAACCTTTAACCAATAAAACCATTACCAAATGGTTTCCATTACGTAGTGTGTTTCGGGCATATTCCATTAGGATTTATTGGTTTGTATAGGTTTCCATTACAAATGTGTAATGGTTATGGTTTGTACATAATGGTTTCCATTACAGTTTTCTATTGGTCATGATTTGTATGTTTAACTGATAGCTGGTAATTAGGCCATTAATTAAATGATTGATACAATTATACACCGGTTTTGTTCTCGTTGCTTAAAATAAAACAATAAGCCCCAAGAAGCCGTAGTTTACAGTGAATTTATAACAGCTAAGGGGCGTTGTTATTGTTATTCCATATATGTAGCAAGGTTTCACAAAAGAAAAAGCAAATAAAATGTAATATTAATAAAAACGTTATTTTTCCGGCAAACAATGTACTTCCTGTTACAGTTGTGGTTGCAACAAAGTGGTTGCCGAGCAACACACAGACATAAACAAAGGTGTATGTTTGTACAGTAATTTACAACAGCTTTCAACGCGGCTCAACCAATCAGAATCAAGGACCGAAACTATCCATTTTATAATCAAGAATATATCATTTTTATTTATATAAACTGCACACCAACCTTTCAATCAAACGGTTCAGGTTGTTTTGCAAATGAAGAATATGCACCTAAAATCTAAATTATTCACAGAACCAGGTTTTTTACTCAATCTAGCTGGAATTAAACTAACACAAAACCTTAACATGACTTTTTTTTTCTTTTTTTTTAATGCATTCTAGAAATAGAGGAACTATGAACTGTGTTTGTGGCTTCACTGTGGCTGGCTTAGACCTGCAAAAGAGAAGGAGAATGAGGTCACAGGTGTGTGTGTGTGTTATTTTACAAGGCTTCAAAAGCAATTAAGCCAATCAATCAAGGACTACAACTATCCATTTAATAACACAACATGAGCACTCAAGAAGTGCAGGACTGATGTGTTAAAGAAAAAAGCTGCTCAGAAGGTACCCAATGTGATGATAAACACAAATGAAAAAAGACATGTATTACAAGAGAACATTACTATAACTGTTATGGTCGGGCGTTTGATTTGGGTCTCATGTTATTTTTGTTGCCTCCCCCTTGTTTCTGTATCTCTATGAGCATGTATGCATTTTAAATGCGCCAAAGTGGAGGAGAAATAGACAGAGATGACAAACTTTGTGGGCTAGCCAGCAGACAGTGTCTTTATATTTAGTGTTTTTGTTATTTTCTTCTTTTTTGTTGTCATTAACTATTGTTCGCTATGTTGAATATCTCATTGGTTTATGTGCCGTTCAGTGTTGTTTGTTGTTATGAGTGAGTGAATAAATGTGACCCTAGAGCACAAAAGCAGTCATAAGTAGCACAGGTATATTTGTAGCAATAGCCAACAATACATTGTATAGCTCAAAATAATCCGTTTTTCTTTTAAGCCAAAAATCATTAGGATATTAAGTAAAGATCATGTTCCATGAAGATATTTTGTAAATTTCCGTAAATATCTCAAAACTTAATTTTTGATTAGTAATATGCATTGCTAAGAACTTCATTTGGACAACTTTAAAGGTGGTTTTCTCAATACTTAGATTTTTTTGCACCCTCAGATTCCAGATATTCAAATACAAGTGCTTCTCAATAAATTAGAATGTTGTGAAAAAGTTTTTTCTTCATTTTTTCTTGTAACTTATTTCAAAAAGTGAAACTTTCATATATTTTAGATTCATTTCATGTTAAGTAAAACATTTCAAAAGTTTTTTTTGTTTTTTTTTTTGTTTTAATTTTGATGATTAGAGCTTACAGCTTATTTACATTTACATTTATTCATTTAGCTGACGCTTTTATCCAAAGCGACTTACAATTGCTATAGATGTCAGAGGTCGCACGCCTCTGGAGCAACTAGGGGTTAAGTGTCTTGCTCAGGGACACATTGGTGTCTCACAGTGGATTCGAACCCGGGTCTTATGAAAGTCAAAAATCAGTATCTCAAAATATTAGAATATTTACATTTTGAGTTTCAATAAATGGCCATCCCTACAGTATAAATTCTGGGTATCTCTTGTTCTTTGAAACCACAAGAATGGGGAACACTGCTGACTTGGCAATGATCCAGAATGCGAACATTGACGGCCTCCACAAAGAGGGTAAGTCACAGAAGGTCATTACTGAAAGGTGTGGCTGTTTACAGAGTGCTGTATCAAAGCATATTAAATGCAAAGTTGACTGGAAGGAAGAATTTGGGTAGGAAAAGGTGCACAAGCAACAGGGATGACTGCAAGCTTGAGAATAAAATCAAGCAAAGCTGATCCAAACACTTAGGAGAGCTTCACAAGGAGTGGACTGAAGCTGGAGTCAGTGCATCAAGAGTCACCACGCTCAGATGTCTTTAGGTTAAAGGGCCTCCAAGCCACTTCTGAACCAGAGACAACGTCAGCATCTTACCTGGGCTGTGGAGAAAAAGAACTGGACTGTTGCTTAGTGGTCCAAAGTCCTCTTTTCAGAAGAAAGTAAATTTTGCATTTTATTTGGAAATCAAGGTCCCAGAGTCTGGAGGAAGAGTGGAGAGGCACAGAATCCATGTTGCTTGAAGTCCAGTGTGAAATTTCCACAGTCAGTGATGATTTGGGCTGCCATGTCATCTGCTGGTGTTGCTCCACTGTGTTTTCTGAAGTCCACAGTCAACGCAGCCATCTACCAGGACATTTTAGAGCACCCATGCTTCCTTCTGCTGACAAGCTTAATGGAGATGCTGATTTTCATTTTCCAGCAGGACCTGGCACCTGCCTACACTGTCAAAGGTACCAAAAGCTGGTTCAGTGACCATGGTGTTACTGTGCTTGATTGGCCAGCAAACTCTTCTGACCTGAACCCCATAGAAAATCTATGGGGTATTGTCAAGAGGAAGATGAGAGACACCAGACCCAACAATGCAGATGACCTATCAAAGCAACCTGGGCTTCCATTACACCTGAGCAGTGCCACAGGCTGATTGCCTCCATGCCACGCCGCATTGAGACAGTAATTAAAGCAAAAGGAGCCCATACCAAGTATTGAGTACATATACAGTAAATGAACATACTTTCCAGAAGGCCAACAATTCACTAAAAATTATTATTATTTTTTTTTTTGGTCTTATGAAATATTCTAATTTGTCGAGATAGTGAATTGGTGTGTTTTTGTTAAATGTGAGCCTAAATCATCACAATTAAAAGAACCAAAGACTTAAACTACTTCAGTCTGTGTGCATTTAATTTATTTAATACACGAGTTTCACAAATTGAGTTGAATTACTGAAATAAATTAACTTTTCCACGACATTCTAATGCACCTGTAGTTCACGGCCAAATATTGTCCTATCATAATAAACCATACATCAATGGAAAACTTATTTATTCATAATTATTCTTATTTTATTTATGATGTACAAATCTAAATTTTAAAAAAATTGACCCTTATGACTGGTTTTGTGGTCCAGGATCACAAATAGGCTTGAATAATTACGTTGTCTACTTTTTATGGTACATAGTCTCTATTCACTTCGAGTCATTATTAGGGATGGGAGATATGGCCTAAAAAATGTATCACGATAATTTCAGGTGTTTATTGCGATAACGATACAAATGACAATAATATATATATATACACTCACCTAAAGGATTATTAGGAACACCTGTTCAATTTCTCATTAATCCAATTATCTAATCAACCAATCACATGGCAGTTGCTTCAATGCATTTAGGGGTGTGGTCCTGGTCAAGACAATCTCCTGAACTCCAAACTGAATGTCAGAATGGGAAAGAAAGGTGATTTAAGCAATTTTGAGCGTGGCATGGTTGTTGGTGCCAGACGGGCCGGTCTGATTATTTCACAATCTGCTCAGTTACTGGGATTTTCACACACAACCATTTCTAGGGTTTACAAAGAATGGTGTGAAAAGGGAAAAACATCCAGTATGCGGCAGTCCTGTGGGCGAAAATGCCTTGTTGATGCTAGAGGTCAGAGGAGAATGGGCCGACTTATTCAAGCTGATAGAAGAGCAACTTTGACTGAAATAACCACTCGTTACAACCGAGGTATGCAGCAAAGCATTTGTGAAGCCACAACACACACAACCTTGAGGCGGATGGGCTACAACAGCAGAAGACCCCACCGGGTACCACTCATCTCCACTACAAATAGGAAAAAGAGGCTACAATTTGCACAAGCTCACCAAAATTGGACGGTTGAAGACTGGAAAAATGTTGCCTGGTCTGATGAGTCTCGATTTCTGTTGAGACATTCAGATGGTAGAGTCAGAAATTGGCGTAAACAGAATGAGAACATGGATCCATCATATTTTGTTACCACTGTGCAGGCTGGTGGTGGTGGTGTAATGGTGTGGGGGATGTTTTCTTGGCACACTTTAGGCCCCTTAGTGCCAATTGGGCATCGTTTAAATGCCACGGCCTACCTGAGCATTGTTTCTGACCATGTCCATCCCTTTATGACCACCATGCACCCATCCTCTGATGGCTACTTCCAGCAGGATAATGCACCATGTCACAAAGCTCGAATCATTTCAAATTGGTTTCTTGAACATGACAATGAGTTCACTGTACTAAAATGGCCCCCACAGTCACCAGATCTCAACCCAATAGAGCATCTTTGGGATGTGGTGGAACGGGAGCTTCGTGCCCTGGATGTGCATCCCACAAATCTCCATCAACTGCAAGATGCTATCCTATCAATATGGGCCAACATTTCTAAAGAACGCTTTTCAGCACCTTGTTGAATCAATGCCACGTAGAATTAAGGCAGTTCTGAAGGCGAAAGGGGGTCAAACACAGTATTAGTATGGTGTTCCTAATAATCCTTTAGGTGAGTGTATATAGCACATTTATTGTGTATTTTATTTATTTTTATCGTGAGGAGAATTTTCAACGGTATATCGCAAATGATAAGATATCGCCCATCCCTAGTCATTATTTTATGGGAGGTTGTAAAAATTACATTCAGATATGGATATGTAAATACTTACCACTGACAGTTTTCATCCGGTTTATGTCACTGATCTTTTCAGCCAGGTATTTTCGTACACTTAGGAGTCGTGTATTTACTTCCTCTGAGGTGTGGCCTCTTTCCTTCAGCTTCTGAGACAGACACTCTTATTTGAAACACACACATAAACAAAAAGTGAAATTCAAGAACTGATGGACTAATCTCAAGACTTTAAATCTGACCACTCTCAAGTAGAAATCAAATAGCATGTGAGACCGGTGCTGGCAAAATTGAGTCACAGTGAGCAAATTTTCAAAAATTAGTTAGTTTTATTTTCATACTCCATTAAAAAAAACCATCAAAATGATGTATGATTTGTTGGAATTGGACAAAAAATGACTGAGCTACACCCATTTCCAAAGCAAAATCACAGAGCAACGTTGCATCTTTTCCTCCAGTTCTTTTCTTAATAATCACTATATTAATAATCATAACTATTTTTTTTATTTATCTTTGTTTTTATAAATGAAAACAGATGCAAAAAAGTTGAACAAATAAAAAACTAATTCATTACCTTTTTTATTTTACATCTAAACAAAAGCATTCAAGTAAGACAAAACAATCAAATGTAAAAATTAGTTCCAGGTTATAATATGCAAAAGTCTAAACATTAATTTAGACTGCTTTCAAAATGGCCGCCAGACAATGTGAACACATGAAGACTCATATCTCAGCGTGCAATGATCTGATTGACTTGAAATTATAGGAGGTATATAGTAACAAACACATCAAATGACTAAGACATCAAGTAGGATAATATGTTATTTTTTTCTTTTTATAATCTGAGCTCAAATATGGAAGTGAGCTTGAGCTTAGGTACGTTTACCCTATATTTCTTCATTTTATTTGCATTTACAAGTAAAAACGTTAAAATGATAGCCTTCTTAAACAATGTTGCAAACCACCCCTTTTTACCACCTGGTGCTGATTCTGCAAACAAGTTTATTATCATTTATTTAATGCTGCAGTCTCGCAGCGGTAGTTGAGTACTTACTGTAGGTGGTGTATTTCCTCAGTCATCATGAATATGATAGTTGTTTTCCGGGCATTTATCAGGTGTGTATTTTTGTGATATCTTGTGTTTTATAGAATGTTTTAAGATGTGTAAAACTGTGCTGTCTAAAGGCCCGTCCACACCAAGCACGATAACGATAAAGGCACAAAGAAACGATATCGTTGGAATCACTTCCAGAACAATTTTTTCCAGCTGATGAATGATAAAAACACTGACAGCCAATCAGAATCCATCCTGCTATAATGTGCTCGAGAATTTAAAGCAGCAGACGCACGTGCGCTTAGAATAAACTGGTGTGGACGCTAATATCGTTATCTTTATAGTTATCTTTATTGTTCTTAGTGTGAACGGAGCTTAATTCAGCCTTAAGTGATTTTGGAGGTTTTTTTTAAATGTATATTAGCTGAATAATGTGTCTTGTTTAAATTTAATTATACTGTTGCTAGATTTGACAGTCTTACCTTTGATAGCTGACACCTTTTCAGGTGTCAGAGGTGGTTTTGCCTCAGCATCTTTTTTAGCGTTGCATTTCATGCCAGTAACGCTCCTCTGTTTGAGGTCGGTGGTCCCCCATATAACGACAGCCAGACGCTTACAGAATTTTGAGTCACCCTCAACTCTCCTCACAATGTCCCATTTGTTTGTGGGTATTATGACTCCATATCCTAGATCCTGAAAACAAAAACACAAAGTAATATGCAAAATAAGAGGTTGACCATTACATTGGTTTTACTGAATACTTGGCACCAATAGGTAGGGCCAAGTACTGTTGCCTACTAGGGGTGTAACGGTTGGATCTCGGGTCTCAAATCTGACAAAGTATTTGTATCTATAATATTGTTTGTTGAAACATCACAGCGCGTAAATCAGGCAGTCAGACAGGGTTAGGCTAATGTATGTTTTTCAATTTGAAGTGATTGCAAGAATCACAAGACTTTTCCTGGTGACAGGGCTCAAAAGTGCCACCATTTTGGTCACATATGCTCCCGAAATTGAATCTGTGTGATTTCAAAATTTATTTGGTAGCATTTGTGCTAGTGCAAATAAATGCTGTGGTGTGACCAGCTTTTTAGAGATGCACCTGTGAACCAGCCTTAAATCTGAAACAGACGGGTTGAATTGAGCAGATTAATCCACACAGACAAGATTATAGCAACAGTTTGGACAGGACCCTTTTCTATTCTAACATGACAATGCCTCTGTGTATAAGGCAAGGTTCAAAAAGAAATGATTGATTCAGTCAGCGTGGATGAACTTGACTGGTCTGCAGAAAGCCAAGTCCTGATCCCAGCTGAACACCTCTGGTGTGACTTTAAATGACTTTAAATGCAGACCTTGAGCCAAAAATGAATCACCAAACACCTATGGATGTCATGCTCATGTCCAAACCGTCAAACTGATGTCATCAGAGAAGGCCCGTCATTTTAGAGGGGAGGAGCATTTTCAGATTTTGATAAAAAATTACCAAGACAAAAAAAAAAATAGCTGCAAGCAGCGATTACGGGCCCAAGCCGTCAGTGCATACGCCACCCCGGTGGCATCAATAAAACGATCCCTAGCGAGCACACACATTACAGTAACCCTCTGGCAGTTTGGTTTTAGGGGATAGATACGGCAATTAAAGGGTTAAGGCTATTGCACACTGAGTCCGAATTCTTCGTCCGACATTTTTGCACGTTGAAAAATAAATACGACCTTACTCAATCACTATAAGAATTAATGTGTTTTGCAGTGCAGTTTCCTTGAGTTAATAGTTTTGCAGTTTACTTCAGTTAAGAGTGTGATGGCATAGTTCTAGATAAGAATGTTTTCTCCTGTGTGTTATCTGCCTTTTTCAGGGTTGTCTGTCGGCAGGGAACCAGTTGGATGCGGCTGCACTCTCTTCGTTTTGTTTATTCTCTCATCCAGCTGCTCTGGACTATCTGTATTCTTCCATACCGTGTATAGAAGTGCTTCTTAATTTTGTATGAACACGCCTACATGAAGGCTTATGTGAGTGTGATGTATAAAAGATGGGATTGCCCCTTCTTTAGTAGTAGAGAACAATAAACCACTTGTGCTTACATCTGGAGTGTTGTTGTCTATTCCAAGCGCTTGTTGCTAATCCACTCGACAGACGAAGAAAGCTGCAGTGACCCAGAGTAGAGTTCTTACAATTTGGTGACCCCGACGTGATGTCTCTGATCAGGTAAGACAAGTTTGGTTGACTACCTGATTAGTGACATTATTGTTTTGATGCGTAGTCGGATAAGACAAAGTATAGTTTGACTATCTGTATACTGACGCAGGAATACCCTCAGCGAGAGGCTGGGAAGAGCGCGCTAAACAAATAGTGATGCGTAGTCGGATAAGACAAGGTATAGTTTGACTATCTGTGGACTGACGCAGGAATACCCTCAGCCAGAGGCTGGGAAGAGCGCGCTAAACAAATAGAAAACGAAATCAAAAGTGAAAGTGTGGGTCGTCACGAGTTTCGGTCTGTCTTGTGGGGAGGCTAATATCTGTCATAGGAACCACCTATCCTAAACCAACTCCTGGCGAAACACCAAATGATTGGATGAATAGATGTAGTTGGGGATTTTATACAAATCTCTGGGTAGATAATTTGGCGGGGTGGACCGAAGCCAATGGGATGTATCCTACATATCCGCGAACGGGTTCTTTTGACCCAAATCATATGGCACAAGCCTTTCGATTGACATATAAGGGCGAGGGCGACCCTGATTGGGACCAAAAGTATATGAAAGACGGGTATGATGTTTGGTTGAAGATGCAAGCTGTGTGGAATGATAAACAAGGCATTTCGCTGCCGAAATCGGTCAAGAATGTCGTGCCAAAAAATCCTAAGGGGAAGAGCGAGAAACAATTGTTAGTCGAGGCTGAGTCGAATTTGCAGAAAACCAAATTGATAAAAGCAACTAAACTCTATCCAGAATTACCGTCTATTTCCTCATTCCCGCCATGCGCGCCGCCGTTTTACCCTGCACCCGCGCCTCTTACTTCCGCGCGCCGCCCGCGCGCCCCCGTCAGCACCCGTTGAGAAAATAAATGAAGCTCATTTGTGGATAGCAAAACGGCAGGGCCATATAGAGATAACTCCGCCGTCCGTCTCGACTTTAAAAGATATTTTGAGCATGTTACCAGAAGTGGACAAACCATTACACTTAGTGGAAATGTTGATAAAATTGTCGCGCCACAGCCAATTTACTGGTGCCGATTATAAGTTTATAATCATGTCAAAAATGGGCAATAAGTACGATGAAACGCGCTTACTCGATGTAGTTCCCTGTCTACACGCAGACAATGACGAGTCCCATACAAGGGCGGTAGAGGATGAGGAAGAAGACGGGGAGAGTAAAAAAACCCTCGAGCGCTAAGAGGACCGCGAGTAGAATTTATTTTTTCTGGCGAGACAACCCTGACGCTTTAGCCACCCTCCAGAAGCAGCTGACTAAATTTCTTATAGGTGAGAGACACGCTAATCGGGACCTTTCACATGTGACTAACTGTAAACAGGAAAAGAAAGAACCCGTGCCCGTTTTCTTTAAGAGGTTTAAAGATGCGTGTAGAAGTAGGCGCCCTGAACGGCCTGCAGGTGTCGCTGTTGTCCACCTGTCAACCTAAAACGTGGCCTGAGTTAGCACCAGCTAGTCTGTGGGCTGCCCATAAGGATGATGTAGGTACCGTCTATTGTTCACCATAGACTGCCACTATTAAACACATCGATCGTGTATATATTAAACAATATCCTTTATCAGAGGACAAGGCAAAGGGAATAGATGTCATAGTGCATTCCATTTTGGAACAAGGTCAGCTTTTTCTGCGTCTCAGGGACCTGATGACCTTTGGCGTGACAATGATGGTCGCCTCTGTTTACCTGCGTCTGATTTACAGTTTCTCGTCCGCGAATTTCATGGTGCCACTCATCGCGGACGAAGAGGGGTACTAGAGACAATGCGAGATTTATTTTGCGTTGACCAATTACCACACACGGTTAATGACATGCTTGACAGATGTTTGGTTTGTGCTCAAAACAATATAAGCAAAGCTCCAGCAGAGCATCAACACCTGCCGAGGCCTAACCAACCACTTACTGACTGGCAGGTTGATTTTACACACATGCCCAAGAGGGGACCTTTCAGATACCTCTTGGTGTTTGTGGACAAATTTTCTAAGTGGGTGGAGGCCTTTCCATGTGCCAGAGAAAATGCCAACGTGGTAGTGCAGTTTTTAACCAAATAAATCATACCCAGGTATGGTATCCCAGTGTCAATAGATTCTGATAAAGGCACACCTTTTACATCAAAAGTGACACAGCAACTAGCTAAAGAGCTACAGATTGACTGGCGATTGCACGTACCCTATCATCCACAATCCTCGGCTTTTGTAGAGAGGACGAATAGGACCATTAAACAAAAGAGAAGAAAAGCAATGGTCAGTATGAATACATCTGATTGGACAAGGGTCCTTCCAATTGTCTTAGCGGACCTAAGAATGATGCCTCAGCCAAATTTAGATAATCTATCACCCTATGAGGTGGCGATGGGCCGACCTTTTCCCATCCCTTGGCGCCACGGAATGGTAGGGATAGGTGTGGTAATAACTGATCACATGTCTGAGTATGCTGTAGGCCTAATAGACAAATTAACTGAGTTCTGGGAAAGGGTTAACATAAAACACCCTGCGGTCCCTAAAGCTAACTCACACCCCTTTGAAGTGGGTAATCAAGTATTGATAAAGAAACTAAAACCTGAGGGCCTTAATGACCCTTTGTACGATGGGCCTACAGAGATACTAGCTGTGACAAGAACGGCTGTTCTAACAGATCTTTTTCCACAGTGGGTCCACGCAACTCGGGTGAAACCCATGAAATGAAGGAGATGAATTGTATATACTAACTTCTTTTGTTTTCCAGAGCAATAACCTGTATTGTCCTAGCTGGATTCATGGTACCCAACGCTTCAACGGAGGAGGCCAAAAGAAACCTCTTCTGGCAGTATGCCAGTGCGTCAACTGACCAATGCACCTTGTGTAGTGTGTCAGGAAGTGTTCAGCTCTGCAATAACCATATCCTTAAAACCCTTTTTATATAAATGAATTTTACTGTGTTCTGTCCAGACTATGCAGGGAAAACATACATATGGTCTCCACAATGTAGAACGGAAGAGACCACCCCTGGTGGCCGATTGAATGTCAGCCGTAGTTATTGTACAATGAATAAAACAACCACATATAACAAAATTATATTTTACATCCTGTTGATGTAAAAATTAGCTTGGTTTTACCAGAAGGTTTTATGTTTCCTTATTGTTTTAATGGGACATCAGGTAAAAGCGTAACAGGTATAAGTGCTACAAATTGTAAACAAATAATACATGAGACAGATGGAGCACGTTACTGCCCAAGGTTCAAGAGGGGTTCGTGTGAGAAAAACACGACAAGGTGTACTGAAAGGGGGGAATTCTCCTCTCGCTGTTATACTTCTAAAAACCCTTCCTGCATTTCCCTCAACTTGTACTGTGAAAAACCCTGGCCAGCGCAAGGTGCAGTACTGGCCAATGACTGGTACTGGTACTGTGGTGAGGACACTGTCAACAACACTTACGAGATGAAGTGGACAGGTCTCTGTGCACCAGTACAGCTACAACATCGTGTGACTGTTATGCATATACAATGTGATTCGTTTTTCAGAAGCAAAAGGTCAGCTGACAACGAGGACGTCCCTGATGAACATCAGATGAGGTCACACTGGACTCGGTTCTGGAAGTCAATGATACCTCAGTTCGGCGTCTCAGACCTAATGAAACAACAGGACATCATGCATTATCAACTGGCATCATTTGTTAACAGCACCACAGTTGCACTGGCAGGGGTACAAGATGAACTGAGAGCGGTGAGACAAGTAGTGATGCAAAACCGTTTGGCACTTGATATGTTGCTTGCTCAGCAGGGAGGGGTTTGTTCGGTAGTAGGTGATAAGTGTTGCACCTATATCCCATCGAAAGATGAGCCTGAAGGGTCAATTGGCACAGCAGTAACAACAATGAAACAAATCTCATCACAGATATATGAGGATGAGCTAAAATCTAGAAATAACAATTGGAATTGGGGTATTCTCTCTAGCCTATTTGGCACGCTTGCACCTTATGTCTCAATGATAATACCGGTATTACTTATTTTGTTTTTATTGTGTATTTTTGGCCCATGTATTGTGAAATGTTTTACACAACGTATGTATACTATGGTGTCTGCTATCTCTGCAGGATATCGCCCGTTGCCACAAAAGGATAGAGGAGAATCCAGACTCTAGAGGAGAGTCTGGAAGAGGGGATTATAAGAATTAATGTGTTTTGCAGTGCAGTTTCCTTGAGTTAATAGTTTTGCAGTTTACTTCAGTTAAGAGTGTGATGGCATAGTTCTAGATAAGAATGTTTTCTCCTGTGTGTTATCTGCCTTTTTCAGGGTTGTCTGTCGGCAGGGAACCAGTTGGATGCGGCTGCACTCTCTTCGTTTTGTTTATTCTCTCATCCAGCTGCTCTGGACTATCTGTATTCTTCCATACCGTGTATAGAAGTGCTTCTTAATTTTGTATGAACACGCCTACATGAAGGCTTATGTGAGTGTGATGTATAAAAGATGGGATTGCCCCTTCTTTAGTAGTAGAGAACAATAAACCACTTGTGCTTACATCTGGAGTGTTGTTGTCTATTCCAAGCGCTTGTTGCTAATCCACTCGACAGACGAAGAAAGCTGCAGTGACCCAGAGTAGAGTTCTTACAATCACGTTTGCACACTGCCTCCGAAATTTTCGTCCGTCAAAAAAAAATTAGGATTGGTTTCGATTTTTTGCGTTTTTCGCATCCGTATAAAGCATTTTGAGATGCTTTGAGAAGGTGTTTTGACAACTCAGAGCCACCGTACAAGCGAAAGCCAAAATCCAAAATAGTGTCAGACAAATTAATACACTTCATCTTGCAGCACAGAGCACTTTATGACAAACAAAGTGCGGAATACAAAGATACAGAATATAAAGAACTGCTGTAGCCTATATGCTGGTTTTAATGCCTGGCGCGCACCTTTCCGATGCCGCAGTTCGGTGTGTGTGTGTGTCTGTGGGTGTATCCATACCTCTGACAGTGTCTGTTCAGGATCAATTGGTTCACGGAAATTGGTGGTCTTCTTTTTAATATGTGGATTCAGTATCGCTAGCAAAGTATCAAACTGAGGCACTGACATCCAGAAATAAACTTTGAATGTCTCTGGATAATCCCGCAACTCTTTGATAAGGAGGTGGAACTCTCCTTCCTCTCTGTGCAATCTAAGGATTGGATGGACCCAATATTTCCTTTTTATTTTTATTTTTTTAAAAAGAGAGAGGACAACAAAATCATCCTCACTGCTTGAAGACATTTTGTATAGTTTTGCGAATTTTTTCGCAACGGATTAATTAAAACGCATCTCAGTGTGCAAGGTCTCTGTGTGTGACAAATTTTTAAGATTGCGAATGCGTAAAAACGCATGCGAAAACTTCGGACTCAGTGTGCAGAGACCTTTAATCCAAACCATCAACTCTGTGAAACACACACACACACAGAACAACATATAAAACTTTATAACTTTGTAACACTTTACAATAAGGTTTCAGTTTTTAACATTAACTGGGTGATTCTCACGAAATCTTAGTTTTAAAAATTTCAAGCATGAAATTTTAAAAATGCTTAAATTAATTTTTTTTTTTTTTTTTCAGATATTAGCAACAAAGTCTGGAACGCTGTGAACATCAATTAAAAATTTGTACTTACCATTTAACACCTTTTTTTAACATAATTTCCAAAATAAGTCCTAAATAATCTCATTACCGCAACTGACTGAAAACATCACCACTCTTAGAAAAGCAAATACATTTTCACATTTTTAAAAATGGATTATTAGTAGTCATGCACAGTTACTTGAAATTCTGAAATAATATTTATTTTTAATTTAACAGTTTTTTTCATTTTGATTGATTTCTCTCATTACCGCAACGCCTTCCACAATTTACAAACAATTTTTAAAAAATATTTAGATGAAACCTGACATTTTTTCAAAATGATGAGACAAACCTCAAAGAACATAATTTGTAGATTCTGCACATGGATTTAAAATCAAAGTACTATTATTCTATGAATTAAATTAACATCTAATGAACATCTGTTGCGGTAATGATACATAGGTTTCGGAAATTAGGTTAATTATTTCGGTAATGATAATAAGTATACTAGTGTGAGATTTATACTGAGACTAGTATACTAGTCTGAGATAATGTAGAAAAAAACTGATAATATTTGCACAATCATGCATTCAAGTTCAAAACCGTTTTATTGTGTAGTGCTTAAAAATACAAAAGCCAATAATTTTTTTTTACATTACAACAGGAATAAACAGGGCAACATTTCAACGTGTACCTAAAAAACTTTGAGCCATTTTATTATGGCACTAAAACAAATAACTGACCAACTGACCAACAAATACCACATTCTGATTTGTCAGAACTTGTCACATGTATATTAATTATACACGCTACACAACATGTTCTGCACAACAATAAAACAACTAAAACTACACACATAAAACATCAAACACACCATACACTTTTAATTTATGGAAGTTGTCTATTTCATAGTGATTGTTTCAAAATTAAAAGTAGAGTGTCATTTAACCTCCTTAAGTGCAGTTAACCTGCTTACACCACAACCAATTAATTCAATACCGTGTTGGGATCATCTTGGTGGTAGCATGCAAATGAACATCGTATGGCGTCAGTGTTTTACACATGTTTGTTTGTGTACTTTTAGTTTTAAACCATCTCTTATTTACAGCTTTAAGAATATTTCATCCAGCAACTGAACATAAAAAATAACTTTTTCTCCTTTTAGGTAAAGTTACTTTAGCCTTAAGCTGTTTCTTTCGTTTATAATAACGCTTTGAGTTTTCCCACAACTGTCTTTTTTTCTTTTCATGTTGCTTCGTAGTCAGCTCTTCAGTTTTCTTTATTTTGCCAGTTTGTTTTCGTTTTTGATACCTGGAATGTACACATCTTTATGTACACATCGTCATATAGTATAGACTTGATGCTTGTGTGTGTGTGTTCTATAATGGGCCTATAGTTGTGGGGTGGGGTAGAGCTTAATTTTAGTCTTTGAAATTAATTGAAGAATTAAGTAAACAAGAAAATATACAAACAAATTACAAACAGAAGAACAAATAACTGTTTTAATTCAAGTATTACTAAATTATTACTAAACTGTAACAAATATATTAATTTAAATTATTGAAGTTTGTTGTTAATAAAATTAATGATAGAGAGCAGCAAATGTATTAGGCTGCTGTCACTTTAAGAGTCACACAACCAACATGCCTTAGTGTGGCGGGAATTTCCCACAGTATGAACAGTACATTTAATCCAGCACCAAATCCCTGTTATAGTAGTGGCTAAAGGGTTGTGTGTGTGTGTGTGTGTGTACTCATGTACAAACCCGATTCCAAAAAAGTTGGAACACTGTACAAATTACGAATAAAAAAGGAATGCAATAATTTACAAATCTCAGAAAACTTATATTTTATTCACAATAGAATATAGATAACATATCAAATGTTGAACGTGAGACATTTGGAAATGTCATGCCAAATATTGGCTCATTTTGGATTTCATGAGAGCTACACATTCCAAAAAAGTTGGGACAGGTAGCAATAAGAGGCCGGAAAAGTTAAATGTACATATAAGGAACAGCTGGAGGACCAATTTGCAACTTATTAGGTCAATTGGCAACATGATTGGGTATAAAAAGAGCCTCTTTTTTTTCAGTGTCTCTCAGAAGTCAAGATGGCAAGAGGGTCACCAATTCCCCCAATGCTGTGGCGAAAAATAGTGGAGCAATATCAGAAAGGAGTTTCTCAGAGAAAAATTGCAAAGAGTTTGAAGTTATCATCATCTACAATGCATAATATCATCCAAAGATTCAGAGAATCTGGAACAATCTCTGTGCGTAATGGTCAAGGCCGGAAAACCATACTGGATGCCCGTGATCTTCGGGCCCTTAGACGGCACTGCATCACATACAGGTGTAGGGTTATTACATATAATATTAAGGCGAGACACTACAGGTGAATAGGGTAAAATTTTTAACTAGCAGATATCACCATGAAACTTTCCCAGTTGATTACCTACATTAAGATGAGAAAAAAATGTATTACAAAGTTTCTGTAATTTTATGTTTAAATATGTAAATTAGGCATTATCTAATTAAATATGCACTCATTTGCATATATTTTAAAAAACGAAATCTCAGAATTGGATAAAGCCAGGTTCAAAATTCTTTTTTCATTGTGTTCACATATTAGATGGGAAAAAAATTACAGAGGGATTTATGGATATCTACTTTTGTTATCCTGTAAATCAGAATATACTGTCAATAGCCTTAAAAAATGTATTTTCGCCATGTTTTTTGGAATAAAATGTTATATAAATCAGGCTAGGAATAATATATTTACAAATACCTCTGTAATTGTCTTCATAATATAACTAGGTACAAGACTGGAAAGTCTGGTGTATATAGGTGCTACTGAAGAGGAGATTTCAGACTTGGAGTATGAGAGAAAAGTCATTTTGAGAAAACGGGCTTTAAAGATTTATATTGTAAAAATCCACACATTTTTATATGAAAACATTGCTAACAAGCAAAACAACTGGCCAAGTAATTGTTTATAACAATGTAGACCATGAACAATGACAACTGAATAAAACAACATTGCCAAATAAGACCTTCAACTAACCACAGAGAACCACAAATACAGACACAAACTTATCACCAGAACTGCAACTCTAGTCATCTATGTCCATCGGAACACAAAGTTCACGCATGAGGGTTGAAAGCCTAGCTCTCCATGCCTGCACCATATGTAGGCCCCTCACCCCTCTCTTGCTGATGCCTTTTCAGCTTTTTAGCTGTGCTCAGAGTCTTAAAAGTTGAAATGGCCATACTTGCAGCTGCCTCAACTCTACTCTTACCTACAAACACTGTTTTTGGACAGCGGGCCCAAATGACGGAGTTGAGGCACTCATTCGCATTTTGAGTGCCACCATGCTGCATGCGCTGCAGCAGGCTGTCACTTGACATGCGGTGGTATACAGGTATCAGTTTCTGGCCCACCTCCCGAGACAAAAAGTTTCCTGCATGGAGCCTGTGGCTCTCTGGAGTTTCTCCATTTTCCTCCGCTCTCCTATACCAACACCAGGACAGGTAGCACCTGGTGTGCAAGGGGACTTCGTCACAGGACATGCAATGGAGGAGACCAGCCCAGATCTCATTTTTCATTTTCTCTATGGAACCCTGGTTATTTAAAATTGCCCCCCTGCAATAATTTTGTAATGTTTTACATTTTTTGGCCGTTAATTTTCCCAGACCCTTCCCCCCAATTTGCGTTCAACACTTAATTTTCGTAGTGCTGTGCCCATACGCTTATGGGCATGGTTGATGCATTCTAATTTTACTACCTCATGCCCAGGGTATGGGTTGAGGGATACCACCTCCCTGAATGCAGCACTGTCCCCATCTGACAGCATCTGAATGTATCTCAGCTGGTGGCGACTCACAGACCTGGCCCACATCCTCTTCGCTGCCTCCTGCTCCATAGCCTTGCTTGAGCCCCTAAAATGTTGTGCACAGTCATGCGTTTCTCTCCAGCTGTCAATTTCCTCATCTGTAATCTTTCCCTCATGCCTGGCAGCTTCTTAAAGGGCACAAGCATGGCAATAGGAGGATAGAACCTCAAAGTCGATCATCAGTCCCGTAAAAATATCGATGCACACCCCGATCCCATAGTGTGATGTGAACCCTCTTTTCTGCCAAGTGCCATCAAAAGACACACTGATATCTATCACCGCATCTGCATCCTCTCTCAGCAACTCTGCCACATCTGCATCAATATCTGCATAGGCCTGCCTGACCTGCTCCCTGGTCCTGTGAAGTGACTCAAGACCTCTCTCAATTTCTGCCGCTAAAATGAAATGTGTATTGTATCAATAACTGTTCATTTGTTTTGTTTTTATAGATACAGCACACAGAAATCTGTACTGTAAAAGTAAAACTGACCACCACAACATAATGAATGAGATGGCACTTTATTCTATTCTTATAAATCTTATAAATAAATAAATAAATATTTCATCCATACAAAATAAATATTGTTACAGTAATGTTATAATATGTTACAAGGTGGTAACAGCCACACGTATTGGGCTATTTCTGACATTAGAAATTCTAAACCTCCCATCGACAGCTTACGTTCATATGCGCTTCCCGAGGGCATTTCACTGGGTAATCCATCACTAATTTTCCTTTTCCCCCTTGCAAGTGACAACTGCTGTACTCTTTTCGATGATTGACGCGAAGTCATTTTCATTAATTCACTCAAAAGATCCCGCGGAAAGCTTAACCAAACAAGGAAGCGTCAAAGCATACCATGTCATGTGACGATTCTGAACGAATCACGTTGTCAGAAATTGTCTTCAGCCAATGAGATTGCGCATTTAGAGTTAAATCCCCTCTTTTACTTTCACGATTGGTTGCTGATAAAAAGGAAATGACCATATTTGGATCCGACAGCATTGTACAGAAGAGAGAGAGCTTTCCAGCAGTATACGTGATGACTGGGTACAGGCAGAGATCGCGGAGCAGCATGTTGATTTAGAACGCCAACTTTTGTTGAATTTATGAGAAATCTACAGACGCAAACAGACAAAGTGCAGTAAAATAAAGACCTAAATGTGTATTTCGGACTTTTTTTCACCACAAGTCTGAAAGAAGACATGTTATTGAAGACAAATATCCAAAAATCTCAAAATTGACCAATAAAAAAAAACGATGTTTTTGCCTGCCGTGTCTCGCCTTAATACGTAATTTAAAGCAATAGTTTAATTTAGCTCAAAGGGAATCATTTATGATTTTATAAGGATTTGAACAGAATCAGTGTTACGGCGATTCACTGAAAGACAAACAAACTCTGCAATGGATATTAAAATCCCAAATATAGTGAAAACACTATTAAATAGCACAGTAACGAAATCGACAGATTAAGGCATTAACTTGTGAGCAGAAAACACAAGATACTTCTCTTTTAAAATATAAATCAGATTTTATTTTCAACATAATCAGATTTTATTTATATAAACCTAAGACATAAACTAATCTAACACATGAACACAAGCATTCACACGTTGCAGAAAGAGAGAAAGTGAGGAAAGGATGAGTTTAAGAGAATGGAAATGTGAAATCCCAAGTTCACAGCAATATGTTCAATTGCATAGACCTGAACAACCATCAATCACTTATTTAACCCTCGCTTTGAGTTTCTCAATGAGACTAAAATTTATATTAACTGCACCTGATTCAGTTAGAATTTGGAGGTGTAGCTTGCGTGCTTTGCCTTCTAACGGGGTTGTGTCCTCGTTGCAGACAGGGGGTTCCCCGAAGTGTCTGATTGGCTGGAAGTTCAGTAGTCTTTGAAGTGACGTCTTTGGGAGTTGGCTGAGGATGCGGAGTTCTTTCTGGTTGAAGTTTGAAGCGGGTCGGAGCTGGACTTTGTAGCAAACTTACATTAGAACACGAAACTCCACGGAAAGAAAATAAACTAAAGTAAAAGAATAAAAAAAAAGGATGTAACGAGACTAAGTTGTTTTCTTTCTCATTACGGCACGTGGGCCAGAGCATGCTCAAAGGGACGAGAGAGAGAGCTAAGAGAGAGAATTTTACGATGTCCTGAGTTTTTAAACTCAGCTTCTGGACCGTCCCATCTGGATGTCTTGACCAATTAGATACTGTCCTTGCTTGGGGTATTGCTTTGTTTCTCCACCCCTCTAATAAATCTGTTCAGTCAGAGGTCTGAACGTTACAGGCTCGTGCAAAGTATACCTTTTCATCATTGATTTTATAACAAGACTATGATACATTTGACAAAGAATTGACCGGAAGAAACATTTCAAGCATGAATTCTCAAACTCATAGATACTAAACATGCAATAGGTCTCTTTAAGGCTCGAGCCATTCAATACTTATTAAAAAGACATACATATTATTTGATTAAAACATGATATGTGGGTACAACGTAAAAATGTCCTTTTAGGATGATTTTATGTGCATATGGAGAAGAAAGTTTTTGTATAGTTCTAAGGAGAACGAAAGGCATGTTCTTTAGACAAAGGAATGTTGGTTTGGACGGTCTTTTATGTGTGGAGACACGCCCGAAAGAGTCTGTAGCTAATGATTTTCTATCACAGGTTTACATGTGAACATCAGTCTTGATTACTTGCAACAAATTTGACAGTCTCCTTCTTGAATTGGAATTATCAATAAGTGTTTCTTTTTCCTCAGTGTTGCAAGTTGTTTGGTGAAAGAGGCTTGCTAAGTTAGGAGTTGCTTGCTCCAAACTAGATTTATGACGTCCTGTTCCTTAAGGCCTCTCTGCATTCCAGCTCCTCAGGTTTCAGTGTTCTGATGCATCTTAAAATTGTCTGATTCAGTCTCTGATATCCTACACAGGAATGTTACTGTAATGGAAATCACAACATGGGCTCAGGAATACTTCCAGAAAACATTGTCGGTGAACACAATCCACCGTGCCATTCGCCGTTGCCGGCTAAAACGCTATAGGTCAAAAAAGAAGCCATATCTAAACATGACCCAGAAGCGCAGGCGTTTTCTCTGGGCCAAGGCTTATTTAAAATGCACTGTGGCAAAGTGGAAAACTGTTCTGTGGTCAGACGAATCAAAATTTGAAGTTCTTTTTGGAAAATTGGGACACCATGTCATCCGGACTAAAGAGGCCAAGGAAAACCCAAGTTGTTATCAGCGCTCAGTTCAGAAGCCTGCGTCTCTGATGGTATGGGGTTGCATGAGTGCGTGTGGCATGGGCAGCTTACACATCTGGAAAGGCACCATCAATGCTGAAAGGTATATCCAAGTTCTAGAACAACATATGCTCCCATCCAGACGTTGTCTCTTTCGGGGAAGACCTTGCATTTTCCAACATGACAATGCCAGACCACATACTGCATCAATTACAACATCATGGCTGCGTAGAAGGAGGATCCGGGTACTGAAATGGCCAGCCTGCAGTCCAGATCTTTCACCCATAGAAAACATTTGGCGCATCATAAAGAGGAAGATGCGACAAAGAAGACCTAAGAGTTGAGCAACTAGAAGCCTGTATTAGACAAGAATGGGACAACATTCCTATCCCTAAACTTGAGCAACTTGTCTCCTCAGTCCCCAGACGTTGAAAGGTATATCCAAGTTCTAGAACAACATATGCTCCCATCCAGACGTTGTCTCTTTCAGGGAAGACCTTGCATTTTCCAACATGACAATGCCAGACCACATACTGCATCAATTACAACATCATGGCTGCGTAGAAGGAGGATCCGGGTACTGAAATGGCCAGCCTGCAGTCCAGATCTTTCACCCATAGAAAACATTTGGCGCATCATAAAGAGGAAGATGCGACAAAGAAGACCTAAGAGTTGAGCAACTAGAAGCCTGTATTAGACAAGAATGGGACAACATTCATATCCCTAAACTTGAGCAACTTGTCTCCTCAGTCCCCAGACGTTTGCAGACTGTTATAAAAAGAGGGGATGCCACACAGTGGTAAACATGGTCTTGTCCCAACTTTTTTGAGATGTGTTGATGTCATGAAATTTAAAATAAACTTATTTTTCCCTTAAAATTATAAATTTTCTCAGTTTAAACATTTGATATGTCATCTATGTTGTTTTCTGAATAAAATATTGAAATGTGAAACTTCCACATCATTGCATTCTGTTTTTATTCACAATTTGTACAGTGTCCCAACTTTTTTGGAATCGGGTTTGTACATTTCCTAACATTGTAGGGTGTTTTTTGCTGATTACACCTGCTGTAACATCTCCAAACCTAACCTCTCTCTCTCCTTCCTTCTGTACTCATTGAGCAGTTCTTGGTTGCTGTGTAATTTCTCCCTGAATTTTGTCAACCTGGCCTTTGCTAAAAAAAAAATTATCTCACTTGCTGACTGTCTACAATGAAACAAATCATAATGCAAAATATCAAGATTTAGCAAATTTCAAATTAACATTAAATTTATAAGAGATATTTAAAAGTCATACACAATATGCTTAAATTCTCATTCCCGAAACATAAGTTATCTTTACCGCAACTGGCCTTAAATGGGTGCGGTATATGAGAAT
>NC_136731.1:5805000-5807500 GCF_936440315.1 Barbus barbus | reverse complement strand
TAGACCAATTAGCCTCCTGAACACTGATTATAAAATATTGGCAAAAATTCTAGCAAATAGGCTAAAAAAGGTAATAGGGAGTATTGTTGCCCCAACACAGACTTACAGTATACCTGGGAGAGATATCGCTGATATTATAAGTACGATTAGAGATGTGGTATTTTATATGAAGAAAGGAGGAGGCATCCTGTTAAATTTGGATTTGAATAAGGCTTTTGATAGGGTGGAGCATCCTTTTTTGGAGAAAACTTTAGAAAAGTTTGGCTTTGGTTGTAGATTTAGAGCATGGATAAGGTTGCTGTATAATAGTGCACATAGTGTGGTGAAATGTAATGGTATGTTAACAGATGTGATTGCTATTGAGAGGTCTATAAGGCAGGGTTGCCCTTTGTCTTCCCTGCTATACTGTATAACTGTTGAGCCACTGGCCACTTTAGTAAAAGCGGATAGGGGCCTGAAGCCTATTAATTTTGCAGGAGATGGGGTCAGTTTAATTCATCAATATGCGGATGATACTACGTTTACTGTGAGGGATATGGACAGCATAAAGAGGATAATGGATCATATGAATACATTTGGTAGAGCGGCAGGGGCAAAAATAAATGTTGAAAAGTCTGAAATTATGTTTTTTGGGGAAAATAAAATATCTGACTGTTGTATTCCGTTTAAAACTGTTACAGATTATATTAAAGTTCTGGGGGTGAATATAGGTATGGAAGATAGTAAGGCGAGGGATGTTTCTTGGTCGGTAGTCTTACAGAAGATAAGGCGAACTGTGAATTATTGGAAATTAAGAGGTCTTACACTGAAAAGGAAAGTGATTGTCATCAATGTATTGTTATAGTCAAGATTTGTCCATTCATTGAGTGTGCTAGACATGCCAGAGTGGGTTTTAAAAGAGGCAAACTCCATTGTAGCAGATTTTTTGTGGAGTGGGAAAAATGTAAGGATCTCAAAAAGGGTACTGATAGCTGATAATAAAGAGGGAGGTTTAAAACTGTTGGACTTGGACGTGAGGAGGAAAGCATTAAGACTTAAAGTAGTTAAGAAATATTTATATGATAAAGAAGTATATGGTTGGAAATATTGTATGAAGGATTGTTTAGAGAAGTTTGGGGCTTGTAGTCAAAGTAATCTTTTCATGTGTTTAAGAGAGTCCTTGATAAAAGATATGCCACAGTTCTATAAAGAAGTCATCCAAGCATGGGCTCAATTTCTGCCACAAGTGTTGTATGAATGTAATAGGCTTGAATTAGTACTAAATCAACCAGTGTTCTTGAATCCTAAGATAACAGATAAGGGACAAATGTTGGAAAACAAAATCTTCATGAAAGTTGGTCTATACCAAATAAAGGACTATGTGTATGAAGTTGTTCCAGGATTTCTGCCCCCACAGGCAATCCTGGACATTGTAATGGAAGAGAATGAGAATATGAGGAAAAGTACAGTTCTTAATGTTTTTGGAAAAATTAAGAATAGTATTCCTAGAGATTGGATGGCCTTGATAGACAAACAAGAGGTTAAAACAAAAGAGTACAAGTTTCCCGAAATGTATATTGTACAGGGTGGTTGTAAGGTAGAATTGTCAAAGGTTCCTTTAAAAACGTTCTATAGTATTATGGTAAAAAAAGAAGTTAGAAGACCTGCTGCAGAAAGTTATTGGGGAAAAGTATATCCAGAGATAAAACCAGAAATGCTGTGGAAGAACCTAGATGTTAGATACAATTCAATAGAATGTGAACAGAATGATTTTATATTGCGGCATAATAGGATATATACAAAAGAGGTTTTGCATCAGATAGACAAAAGTATTGCGAGAGAATGTGATGTGTGTGACAGGGAAGTTGAGACATTAATACATTTTTATGTACAATGTCAAAGTTTGAAAGGGTATCATGCATTATTAAAGCAATGTGTGAGGAAGAATTGGGAGAAAATAAAATTTGTGGATGAGGAGTGGAGTAAGATATTTTTGTTTGGCATGGTTAAGGGAAAGAATGTAAAAGGGAATGTGCACCTCTTAAATATGATGTTAAGTTTTGCGAGGTATGCAGTACGACTGAGGAGAAATGTAGCATATTTTGAAAAAAGAAAAGAAAATGTATGGTGTATTTTCAAGGCGTTGATAAAGCAACATATAAAGATGATTAAAACTTATATGGATGTTGATTTCTGTAAGATTTTTGTTGATGGAAGCACATTCATTTCCGTTACGGAAATGAATAAAATTGTGTTGAACTTTTGAAGTGTAAACGGAGGCCTGATGAAAATGTAATACAGGAAGTTATTATGTATCTACTGTAAATGTTGAAATTCTTTTATAATAAAAAAAAAAAAAAAAAAAAAAAGTGCGCCCGATCTCGTCTGATCTCGGAAGCTAAGCAGGGTCGGGCCTGGTTAGTACTTGGATGGGAGACTGCCTGGGAATACCAGGTGCTGTAAGCTTTTGGGTTTTCTTCACTTCTGATCTAATACTTTATGGTGGCTGATCTTTAAAAAG